>NW_027515754.1:600000-788507 GCF_048772815.1 Callospermophilus lateralis | reverse complement strand
TGTTTTGTCTCATGTTCTGAGAATAGATAGGAAAGGCGGTTTGTTTGGTTTGGAGTGGACAGTTTCTAGTAAGTCATTTGACATGGCGAGTGTTTCTGTTTCTGTGTATCCCACTGTGTCCGTTGTTGTAGATATTAGAAAAGAGAATGCATTAATGGATGTGTCCTGTCTAGTATAAATCTTCCCATAATTCATCCTGCCCAATATATGAATGGACTGCAGCTTGTCTTATCGATGTGCAAAACCTGCTATCTTTCTAAGTTGTTGTTTTCTTTCTGAATTCTGGCCACTCTCCAGAATAGGCTCATGGATTTGTGTCCAAAATATGTACCACCTCGAAGCTCTGTGACATGGCCATGTACTGGATAGCTGAAGAGAATGGCGAGCATCTCAGAAAACTCAGATATCATTGTGACCAGGAAAGTCTCAGTGCAGAAACCCTGCTTTGGGCCATTTGCTTACTTATTGTTGTGTTTCACTGAATGTCAGGAAGGTCTTTGCCTCAGGCCACCCCTTTGTGAAGCCTGAAGAAAACAGTTTTCAAATGGAAATGAATGGGCCTCACCTGTGGCTCTTTATCAGCCTTTTGGACCTGTGTTTGGCTGTGACTTAGATTCTCAGCACCTGATGGATCTTAAGAATGATCACATGTGAGCTTCCAAAACCAAAATGGCAAAAAATATCATTCATTGTGGATGAAGTCTTTTGCCTTCCTCTGTTAGGTTCCTGCACTCCATCAAATGAGAATAGGGATTCTTTTGGTCAAATGAGTTCTTCAAAGCCCTGCAGAGGTGCTTGTGTTTTCGCATGACTCTAAATCACATAAAGAATCGATACCTAATATCAGTAGGCCTCAAATTGAAGAAACACAGAAGTATTAACGGCAGGCTTATTTGTTCACTCCTGGTTAACAGAAACGGTGTCCAGGCTACCCTGACTTTAGGCAAATGAGGGGCAAACGAGCTGATTTTGGACACTGTCTTGGGCTGCGCCCCTCATGGAAACCTCCAGCCAGAGGTTAAGATGATTGACTATATGGAATAAGATGAAGGCCATGTGGGAGTGTTTTGGTTTTAATTTTGGTCATTTGTGTGGCATTGGAAAAAAATGACTGGGTCCACGTGGGCATGAACTCTGGTGTGATTCCCCTTAGAGACTGGGTTTTGGAACTGAACTCAGAGAAGCATTGCCATAAATTTTGTTGGGATTTTAAGAGGCCACGCATGAAAGTCGCTCTTGGAAACTGAGACCTAGGCCCCGGGTGGATTTCCACAGAGGCCTGGGAATCTCAGCAAGGATATCACATGATTTTATTCTTAAAGAAATGGCAGCCATAGTTGAGAGTCAAAACACACATGGACCTCACATTGTAGACCTCAATGGGCCTGGCCTAATGTGACCTTTTGTCCACTCTTTGGGAAGCCGTGCCTGTGAGAGTTCTCCAGAGATTTCATTGAAATGAGCTTCCTCACCATTTAATGTTTGCTGAATGAACTGAAACCCACAGTGCCTCCAACTTCATGCTTGAAAAATGGCTAGATAAATACCATGAATTTTTTGAAATTCCTATGACCAGGTGGCACTGGAGAAACATTGGATGTCCTGTTGCTCATCATGAGTATACCAGACAGTGCCTTGATTTACTGAGTTTCATGAAAATGGTGTAGAACAGAGATGCCAGTAAGTTGGAGCCTGCTGAGTAGTGGGTCTAGAGCAGTGGTGGGGAGGTGTTTGATAAAACATCCGTGGTAGGGCCATGTGGATCTACCATTGAATTCCAAATGGTTTGTAACTTACATGGTGCAGCCAGCAGACCCTTATATGTAAAGGCATCTTGTTATATGGAGAGTTTTCAGAGGAAAATTAAGAATCAGGTTGATATGGACAAGGGGCAATGGGGCAAGCTCTGAGAGATAGGAGCCTAGTTGGTGCATTCTCTTGCAGACCCTGACCCACCACACGTGACAGAACTCCCTCCAGCACTGTGTCCTAGTTTAGCTCCTAGTATTTCGTGAAACAAATACCAAACTCACAGTGCAGCAACAAAAACACCACAAATTGGAGGAGGACCAAATGGCATCACAGTCCACACGGGGAGACACTTAGTCCCCAATGGCCTCAGTTTACCTACAAAGAGAGGATTCAGCACTGCTTCATCTTGTTCATTGGAAAATAAGAAACCATGTCCTCCAGGTCACATAGATGCAGACCCAGCTTTGATGGTCTCACTACAGAGGAATCCAAGTCTCCTGAAAACAACATATATTTCAAGTGTGGAAGCTCAGAGGCAGTTTCTCAAAAAGTTTTTAGGCCAGCAGAGCTCCATGTTTGTGGAGTGTTTACCCTGTCCCTTAGTTTTGGAAACTCCTCTACCACCTCCAAGGTTGTGAACTCCTGAGCATTTTCCATTCCAGATATGTATTCACTGATTTTGTAACTCTTCTCCTCTAATTGTGTCTTACTTGGGGTGAAGGTAATGTCAAGGCATTGTTCTGGATGAGAGCGGGAGGATATTTGTGCAGCATATATTTACATACACATTGGATTCATTTTCCAATTTTCCATTCGAAATACTGAATCCCTGAAACTAACACATACCTAGTAGTCTCAGACTATTCATCCTATTATAATGGAGAAAATTAACCACACAATGGAAATACAAGCACTTCAGAGGAGACATGTTGTATAGTTGGACTTGACATTTGCATTATATAAGGTAGGAGTTATAAATCTAGTCAAATTTTAATTGAAATATTCTCCATGTGTTTTTAAACTTAACAAATATGTGAATTCTTGTTTCCCTTTTCTGTAGCCTATTCACACATGTATATTTATATGCATATATAGAATCCTACCAGGTATCACACGTACATTTTTGTGAGGTGGCTGTCTTGGCAGATACAAATTGTGAGAAGAGTTCTCTCCTCCTAAATGCTGTTGGAAATGAAAATTCAACCTATAGGAGAGCGTCCTAGTAGAACAACATTATACATTAACTCATGTTCAGTAAAATAAATATTTTTGCATTTGTGGATGATACATATTTACTGATGAATTTCGATTGGCATTTATATTGGTACTTTTTAATGTCTGTGAATGTTGTGTGTGTGTTTGTGTATATATAGAGATATAGATATAGATATAGATATACTCTCCAAATTTTTCAAAATATGAAATATATGTGTCTAATATACACTCTCTAAATTCATTCATGTTCATGTATGTGGATTTATAATCCACTTTTCACAAAATTATAATCAGAAATATTCATCCACCTGAAATACATATTTGTTTCCTAGTACTGAAAACTAACTTCAGTGAATGGTGCATACAAATCCTAATTATTCTACAGTAACTGACCCAGTCTAACATCAATGCAAGTAGACTCCTATGGGACATGATATGTAATTTGTCATTCATTTGTATTCGATACTGGTACATTATTGTTTCTTCAGTTTTTGCACATCACAGGATATACATTTCATCCACAAGTTCACATATTAATAAGCATTTGCTTCAACTTTCACCACTTCTTGCTTCAGAACACATGTATTGTCAGGGTTTCTTGACTGGTCTTTTCATGAGACTTCTTTCTAAACACATTATTTTGAATTTCCATAATCATTTTGAAGCAAAACTCACACACTCTTCATGATAAACCTAAACACAAATCTTTCCATTACATATATACCTGGTTGGAATGAATGATTGTATATCAATATACGATTTCCTTTAATTTTTCAGATATCAGTTCAATTCATTATTTAAAGTTCAAAAAAAGTTATATTATTTATTCACAGTATGGTCTATTCATGCTTTTTCTCTATGTTGCTAGAAATAGGGTACACCTCTTTATACCCCTGATTCTCATTTTACATCTTCAATATATTGCTCCCAGAAATGATGAAAGAAATACTCATGTCACCTCATTATCACAGTAATATTCTGGACAAAAAACGGAAAGGTCACACTTATGATTGTACCAAAGCCTAAATGGAAAGTGAACATGGATTTCTAAAAACATCCATGTCCAGGTTGCCTAATGCTGTCAATTGTCAATCCTATTGGTCACTACATATTTGTTTTTTTCCTAATTTATATATTCAAACTCAACCCTGTTGAAAATGTCTAATTCTATCACTCACTTTATAGTTTGCCTGATTTCGTAATGTTTCTATTGATATCTGCTTTTCTACATATTTTCCCCAGTTCAACATAGTGACTGACTCTTCATATGTGCTGACATTTACATTCACTCAACAACCGAAAGACTATTGCTAAAGAACTTTTGGTCCAAATCCTATACTCACTCTTCTTCCTAAACCTACCGACTATCTTCCTAATCCTACTGAATATCCCTTTTTGACTGGATGTTCTTTTCTAAATTCAATCATCCAATGTACAAGGTCCTATGCCATTGTATATCGAATTATCTGAGGCATCCTTGCAGAACATCATTCAAAGCTAAGTATCCCAATCAAGGGCAAAACCCTTCTGGGCTTCAAATCATACCTAGATTTCTGTTTTCCTACTTATATTTCACCTCTATATTCTTGTAAATATTGCAGGTTCCCAATACCATTATTCATCACACAGAATCACTCGTAATCCAAATCAAACCTGTTTTTAACCCCAAGTATACACTGTTCCCTCAATCATTTTACAGAAGAGCAGGGACAGAGTGGTTCTTACAATACAGGAAAGTTGGGGACCTTCCACCTAATGAGAACCTCAAATGTCCACGCACAAATGATACCTGGAGAAGTTGTAGGCAGGTATGAAGCACCTGAGAGAGCAAAAGTCATCTTCCATGGCAAACAACCTAGTCAGGATGAAGGGATGTGTCTGAATCTGCCTCTCTCTCTTCTTATTGTACAGAAGATGGACCAAACCAGGGCTGAGTGGAGAGCTGTTCCCGGGTGCCAATGGTGATATACATTCTACCTTATGAAAGTGTCACAGGAAGTAGGGGCAACCTCCATCTTATGTTACCCTTGGAAGCAACTGTTAGGACAAAGTGGTTGCCAAGGCAGTGACCTCATTCAGTTCCAAAGAATGTGACATACCTCATTTCCTTGGTGATGGAACTCTCTGAACTTGGTATCCAAGAAGCCAGGCACCCAGAGGCAGTCCCAGTCCCAGTCCCAGTGGGCTCACTTGTTTGGATTTACCAAGGACAGAGTCAGTTTTCTTGGTACCTAATGATGTGAGGATGGCCAAATGCCAGGAGAGCTCTGAAGATGGACCTTTCCTGAGAAAACAGGTAGTGGCTAACCACTTTTTCCTGACATCTTCACAGAGTTGGTCAAGGAAACAAGATCTGAGAGAAGACAGGCCATTTCGGGGGAACATAGTATGGCCCATCAGTCAGAGGACACTCCGGATAGTCACAGACGTACTTGGGGGAAGGAGGTGCCTTTGTGGGAGTGGGTGTGGGTTTGTTGTTTTGTCTCATGTTCTGAGAATAGATAGGAAAGGCGGTTGTTTGGTTTGGAGTGGACAGTTTCTAGTAAGTCATTTGACATGGCGAGTGTTTCTGTTTCTGTGTATCCCACTGTGTCCGTTGTTGTAGATATTAGAAAAGAGAATGCATTAATGGATGTGTCCTGTCTAGTATAAATCTTCCCATAATTCATCCTGCCCAATATATGAATGGACTGCAGCTTGTCTTATCGATGTGCAAAACCTGCTATCTTTCTAAGTTGTTGTTTTCTTTCTGAATTCTGGCCACTCTCCAGAATAGGCTCATGGATTTGTGTCCAAAATATGTACCACCTCGAAGCTCTGTGACATGGCCATGTACTGGATAGCTGAAGAGAATGGCGAGCATCTCAGAAAACTCAGATATCATTGTGACCAGGAAAGTCTCAGTGCAGAAACCCTGCTTTGGGCCATTTGCTTACTTATTGTTGTGTTTCACTGAATGTCAGGAAGGTCTTTGCCTCAGGCCACCCCTTTGTGAAGCCTGAAGAAAACAGTTTTCAAATGGAAATGAATGGGCCTCACCTGTGGCTCTTTATCAGCCTTTTGGACTTGTGTTTGGCTGTGACTTAGATTCTCAGCACCTGATGGATCTTAAGAATGATCACATGTGAGCTTCCAAAACCAAAATGGCAAAAAATATCATTCATTGTGGATGAAGTCTTTTGCCTTCCTCTGTTAGGTTCCTGCACTCCATCAAATGAGAATAGGGATTCTTTTGGTCAAATGAGTTCTTCAAAGCCCTGCAGAGGTGCTTGTGTTTTCGCATGACTCTAAATCACATAAAGAATCCACATAAAGAATCGATACTAATATCAGTAGGCCTCAAATTGAAGAAACACAGAAGTATTAACGGCAGGCTTATTTGTTCACTCCTGGTTAACAGAAACGGTGTCCAGGCTACCTGACTTTAGGCAAATGAGGGGCAAACGAGCTGATTTTGGACACTGTCTTGGGCTGCGCCCCTCATGGAAACCTCCAGCCAGAGGTTAAGATGATTGACTATATGGAATAAGATGAAGGCCATGTGGGAGTGTTTTGGTTTTAATTTTGGTCATTTGTGTGGCATTGGAAAAAATGACTGGGTCCACGTGGGCATGAACTCTGGTGTGATTCCCCTTAGAGACTGGGTTTTGGAACTGAACTCAGAGAAGCATTGCCATAAATTTTGTTGGGATTTTAAGAGGCCACGCATGAAAGTCGCTCTTGGAAACTGAGACCTAGGCCCCGGGTGGATTTCCACAGAGGCCTGGGAATCTCAGCAAGGATATCACATGATTTTATTCTTAAAGAAATGGCAGCCATAGTTGAGAGTCAAAACACACATGGACCTCACATTGTAGACCTCCATGGGCCTGGCCTAATGTGACCTTTTGTCCACTCTTTGGGAAGCCGTGCCTGTGAGAGTTCTCCAGAGATTTCATTGAAATGAGCTTCCTCACCATTTAATGTTTGCTGAATGAACTGAACCCACAGTGCCTCCAACTTCATGCTTGAAAAATGGCTAGATAAATACCATGAATTTTTTGAAATTCCTATGACCAGGTGGCACTGGAGAAACATTGGATGTCCTGTTGCTCATCATGAGTATACCAGACAGTGCCTTGATTTACTGAGTTTCATGAAAATGGTGTAGAACAGAGATGCCAGTAAGTTGGAGCCTGCTGAGTAGTGGGTCTAGAGCAGTGGTGGGGAGGTGTTTGATAAAACATCCGTGGTAGGGCCATGTGGATCTACCATTGAATTCCAAATGGTTTGTAACTTACATGGTGCAGCCAGCAGACCCTTATATGTAAAGGCATCTTGTTATATGGAGAGTTTTCAGAGGAAAATTAAGAATCAGGTTGATATGGACAAGGGGCAATGGGGCAAGCTCTGAGAGATAGGAGCCTAGTTGGTGCATTCTCTTGCAGACCCTGACCCACCACACGTGACAGAACTCCCTCCAGCACTGTGTCCTAGTTTAGCTCCTAGTATTTCGTGAAACAAATACCAAACTCACAGTGCAGCAACAAAAACACCACAAATTGGAGGAGGACCAAATGGCATCACAGTCCACACGGGGAGACACTTAGTCCCCAATGGCCTCAGTTTACCTACAAAGAGAGGATTCAGCACTGCTTCATCTTGTTCATTGGAAAATAAGAAACCATGTCCTCCAGGTCACATAGATGCAGACCCAGCTTGATGGTCTCACTACAGAGGAATCCAAGTCTCCTGAAAACAACATATATTTCAAGTGTGGAAGCTCAGAGGCAGTTTCTCAAAAAGTTTTTAGGCCAGCAGAGCTCCATGTTTGTGGAGTGTTTACCCTGTCCCTTAGTTTTGGAAACTCCTCTACCACCTCCAAGGTTGTGAACTCCTGAGCATTTTCCATTCCAGATATGTATTCACTGATTTTGTAACTCTTCTCCTCTAATTGTGTCTTACTTGGGGTGAAGGTAATGTCAAGGCATTGTTCTGGATGAGAGCGGGAGGATATTTGTGCAGCATATATTTACATACACATTGGATTCATTTTCCAATTTTCCATTCGAAATACTGAATCCCTGAAACTAACACATACCTAGTAGTCTCAGACTATTCATCCTATTATAATGGAGAAAATTAACCACACAATGGAAATACAAGCACTTCAGAGGAGACATGTGTATAGTTGGACTTGACATTTGCATTATATAAGGTAGGAGTTATAAATCTAGTCAAATTTTAATTGAAATATTCTCCATGTGTTTTTAAACTTAACAAATATGTGAATTCTTGTTTCCCTTTTCTGTAGCCTATTCACACATGTATATTTATATGCATATATAGAATCCTACCAGGTATCACACGTACATTTTTGTGAGGTGGCTGTCTTGGCAGATACAAATTGTGAGAAGAGTTCTCTCCTCCTAAATGCTGTTGGAAATGAAAATTCAACCTATAGGAGAGCGTCCTAGTAGAACAACATTATACATTAACTCATGTTCAGTAAAATAAATATTTTTGCATTTGTGGATGATACATATTTACTGATGAATTCGATTGGCATTTATATTGGTACTTTTTAATGTCTGTGAATGTTGTGTGTGTGTTTGTGTATATATAGAGATATAGATATAGATATAGATATACTCTCCAAATTTTTCAAAATATGAAATATATGTGTCTAATATACACTCTCTAAATTCATTCATGTTCATGTATGTGGATTTATAATCCACTTTTCACAAGATTATAATCAGAAATATTCATCCACCTGAAATACATATTTGTTTCCTAGTACTGAAAACTAACTTCAGTGAATGGTGCATACAAATCCTAATTATTCTACAGTAACTGACCCAGTCTAACATCAATGCAAGTAGACTCCTATGGGACATGATATGTAATTTGTCATTCATTTGTATTCGACACTGGTACATTATTGTTTCTTCAGTTTTTGCACATCACAGGATATACATTTCATCCACAAGTTCACATATTAATAAGCATTTGTTTCAACTTTCACCACTTATTGCTTCAGAACACATGTATTGTCAGGTTTTCTTGACTGTCTTTTCATGAGACTTCTTCCAAACACATTATTTTGAATTTCCATAATCATTTTGAAGCAAAACTCACACACTCTTCTTGATAAACCTAAACACAAATATTTCCATTACATATATACCTGGTTGGAATGAATGATTGTATATCAATATACGATTTCCTTTAATTTTTCAGATATCAGTTCAATTCATTATTTAAAGTTCAAAAAGTTATATTACTTATTCACAGTATGGTCTATTCATGCTTTTTCTCTATGTTCCTAGAAACAGGGTACACCTCTTTGTACCCCGATTCTCATTTTACATCTTCAATATATTGCTCCCAGTAATGGTGAAAGAAATACTCATGTCACCTCATTATCACAGTAATATTCTGGACAAAAAATGGAAAGGTCACACTTATGATTGTACCAAAGCCTAAATGGAAAGTGAACATGGATTTCTAAAAACATCCATGTCCAGGTTGCCTAATGCTGTCAATTGTCAATCCTATTGGTGACTACATATTTGTTTTTTTCCTAATTTATATATTCAAACTCAACCCTGTTGAAAATGTCTAATTCTATCACTCACTTTTGCCTGATTTCGTAATGTTTCTATTGATATCTGCTTTCTCTACATATTTTCCCCAGTTCAACATAGTGACTGACTCTTCATATGTGCTGACATTTACATTCACTCAACAACCGAAAGTCTATTGCTAAAGAACTTTTGGTCCAAATCCTATACTCACTCTTCTTCCTAAACCTACCGACTATCTTGCTAATCCTACTGAATATCCCTTTTTGACTGGATGTTCTCTTCTAAATTCAATCATCCAATGTACAAGGTCCTATGCCATTGTATATCGAATTATCTGAGGCATCCTTGCAGAACATCATTCAAAGCTAAGTATCCCAATCAAGGGCAAAACCCTTCTGGGCTTCAAATCATACCTAGATTTCTGTTTTCCTACTGATATTTCACCTCTATATTCTTGTAAATATTGCAGGTTTCCCAATACCATTATTCATCACACAGAATCACTCGTAATCCAAATCAAACCTGTTTTTAACCCCAAGTATACACTGTTCCCTCAATCATTTTACAGAAGAGCAGGGACAGAGTGGTTCTTACAATACAGGAAAGTTGGGGACCTTCCACCTGATGAGAACCTCAAATGTCCATGCACAAATGATACCTGGAGAAGTTGTAGGCAGGTATGAAGCACCTGAGAGAGCAAAAGTCATCTTCCATGGCAAACAACCTGGTCAGGATGAAGGGATGTGTCTGAATCTGCCTCTCTCTCTTCTTATTGTACAGAAGATGGACCAAACCAGGCTGAATGGAGAGCTGTTCCCGGGTGCCAATGGTGATATACATTCTACCTTATGAAAGTGTCACAGGAAGTAGGGGCAACCTCCATCTTATGTTACCCTTGGAAGCAACTGTTAGGACAAAGTGGTTGCCAAGGCAGTGACCTCATTCAGTTCCAAAGAATGTGACATACCTCATTTCCTTGGTGATGGAACTCTCTGAACTTGGTATCCAAGAAGCCAGGCACCCAGAGGCAGTCCCAGTCCCAGTCCCAGTGGGCTCACTTGTTTGGATTTACCAAGGACAGAGTCAGTTTTCTTGGTACCTAATGATGTGAGGATGGCCAAATGCCAGGAGAGCTCTGAAGATGGACCTTTCCTGAGAAAACAGGTAGTGGCTAACCACTTTTTCCTGACATCTTCACAGAGTGGTCAAGGAAACAAGATCTGAGAGAAGACAGGCCATTTCGGGGGAACATAGTATGGCCCACCAGTCAGAGGACACTCCGGATAGTCACAGGACCTACTGGGGGAAGGAGGTGCCTTTGTGGGAGTGGGTGTGGGTTTGTTGTTTTGTCTCATGTTCTGAGAATAGATAGGAAAGGCGGTTTGTTTGGTTTGGAGTGGACAGTTTCTAGTAAGTCATTTGACATGGCGAGTGTTTCTGTTTCTGTGTATCCCACTGTGTCCGTTGTTGTAGACATTAGAAAAGAGAATGCATTAATGGATGTGTCCTGTCTAGTATAAATCTTCCCATAATTCATCCTGCCCAATATATGAATGGACTGCAGCTTGTCTTATCGATGTGCAACACCTGCTAACTTTCTAAGTTGTTGTTTTCTTCTTGAATTCTGGCCACTCTCCAGAATAGGCTCATGGATTTGTGTCCAAAATATGTACCACCTACAAGCTCTGTGACATGGCCATGTACTGGATAGCTGAAGAGAATGGCGAGCATCTCAGAAAACTCAGATAATCAGTGTGACCAGGAAAGTCTCAGTGCAGAAACCCTGCTTTGGGCCTTTTG
Source organism: Callospermophilus lateralis (assembly GCF_048772815.1). Classification (NCBI taxonomy): domain Eukaryota; kingdom Metazoa; phylum Chordata; class Mammalia; order Rodentia; family Sciuridae; genus Callospermophilus; species Callospermophilus lateralis. Next base: position 777,171 of record NW_027515754.1, on the reverse strand, counting down.
CTTACTTATTGTTGTGTTTCACTGAATGTCAGGAAGGTCTTTGCCTCAGGCCACCCCTTTGTGAAGCCTGAAGAAAACAGTTTTCAAATGGAAATGAATGGGCCTCACCTGTGGCTCTTTATCAGCCTCTTGGACCTGTGTGTGGCTGTGACTTAGATTCTCAGCACCTGAGGGATCTTAAGAATGATCCCATGTGAGCTTCCAAAACCAAAATGGCAAAAAATATCATTCATTGTGGATGAAGTCTCTTGCCTTCCTCTGTTAGGTTCCTGCACTCCATCAAATGACAATAGGGATTCTTTGGGTCAAATGAGTTCTTCAAAGCCCTGCAGAGGTGCTTGTGTTTTCGCATGACTCTAAATGACATAAAGAATCGATACCTAAAATCAGTAGGCCTCAAATTGGAGAAACACAGAAGTATTAACGGCAGGCTTATTTGTTCACTGCTGGTTCACAGAAACGGTGTCCAGGCTACCCTGACTTTAGGCAAATGAGGGGCAAACGAGCTGATTTTGGACACTGTCTTGGGCTGCGCCCCTCATGGAAACCTCCAGCCAGAGGTTAAGATGATTGACTCTATGGAATAAGATGAGGGCCATGTGGGAGTGTTTTGGTTTTAATTTTGGTCATTTGTGTGGCATTGGAAAAAATGACTGGGTCCACGTGGGCTTGAACTCTGGTGTGATTCCCCTTAGATACTGGGTTTTGGAACTGAACTCAGAGAAGCATTGCCATGAATTTTGTTGGGATTTTAAGAGGCCACGCATGAAAGTCGCTCTTGGAAACTGAGACCTAGGCCCCGGGTGGATTTCCACAGAGGCCTGGGAATCTCAGCAAGGATATCACATGATTTTATTCTTAAAGAAATGGCAGCCATAGTTGAGAGTCAAAACACACATGGACCTCACATTGTAGACCTCAATGGGCCTGGCCTAATGTGACCTTTTGTCCACTCTTTGGGAAGCCGTGCCTGTGAGAGTTCTCCAGAGATTTCATTGAAATGAGCTTCCTCACCATTTAATGTTTGCTGAATGAACTGAAACCCACAGTGCCTCCAACTTCATGCTTGAAAAATGGCTAGATAAATACCATGAAATTTTAGAAATTCCTATGACCAGGTGGCACTGGAGAAATATTGGATGTCCTGTTGCTCATCATGAGTATACCAGAGAGTGCCTTGATTTACTGAGTTTCATGAAAATGGTGTAGAAAAGAGATGCCAGTAAGTTGGAGCCTGCTGAGTAGTGGGTCTAGAGCAGTGGTGGGGAGGTGTTTGATAAAACATCCATGGTAGGGCCATGTGGATCTACCATTGGATTCCAAATGTCTTGTAACTGACATGGTGCAGCCAGCAGACCCTTATATGTAAAGGCATCTTGTTATATGGAGAGTTTTCAGAGGAAAATTAAGAATCAGGTTGATATGGACAAGGGGGCAATGGGGCAAGCTGTGAGAGATAGGAGCCTAGTTGGTGCATTCTCTTGCAGACCCTGACCCACCACACGTGACAGAACTCCCTCCAGCACTGTGTCCCAGTTTAGCTCCTAGTATTTAGTGAAACAAATACCAAACTCACAGTGCAGCAACAAAAACACCACAAATTGGAGGAGGACCAAATGGCATCACAGTCCACACGGGGAGACACTTAGTCCCCAGTGGCCTCAGTTTACCTACAAAGAGAGGATTCGGCACTGCTTCATCTTGTTCATTGGAAAATAAGAAACCATGTTCTCCAGGTCACTTAGATGCAGACCCAGCTTTGATGGTCTCACTACAGAGGAATCCAAATCTCCTGAAAACAACATATATTTCAAGTGTGGAAGCTCAGAGGCAGTTTCTCAAAAAGTTTTTAGGCCAGCAGAGCTCCATGTTTGTGGAGTGTTTACCCTGTCCCTTAGTTTTGGAAACTCCACTACCACCTCCAAGGTTGTGAACTCCTGAGCATTTTCCATTCCAGATATGTATTCACTGATTTTGTAACTCTTCTCCTCTAATTGTGTCTTACTTGGGGTGAAGGTAATGGCAAGGCATTGTTCTGGATGAGAGCGGGAGGATATTTGTGCAGCATATATTTACATACACATTGGATTCATTTTCCAATTTTCCATTCGAAATACTGAATCCCTGACACTAACCCATACCTAGTAGACTCAGACTATTCATCCTAATATAATGGAGAAAATTAACCCAACACAATGGAAATACAAGCACTTCAGAGGAGACATGTTGTATAGTTGGGCTTGACATATGCATTATATAAGGTAGGAGTTATAAATCTAGTCAAATTTTAATTGAAATATTCTCCACGTGTTTTTAAACTTAACAAATATGTGAATTCTTGTTTCCCTTTTCTGTAGCCTATTCACACATGTATATTTATATGCATATATAGAATCCTACCAGGTATCACACGTACATTTTTGTGAGGTGGCTGTCTTGGCAGATACAAATTGTGAGAAGTGTTCACTCCTCCTAAATGCTGTTGGAAATGAAAATTCAACCTATAGGAGAGCGTCCTAGTAGAACAACATTATACATTAACTCATGTTCAGTAAAATAAATATTTTTGCATTTGTGGATGATATATATTTACTGATGAATTTCGATTGGCATTTATATTGGTACTTTTTAATGTCTGTGAGTGTTGTGTGTGTCTGTGTGTGTGTGTGTGTGTGTGTGTGTGTGTGTGTGTGTAGATGTAGATATAGATATAGATATACTCTCCAAATTTTTCAAAATATGAAATATATGTGTCTAATATACACTCTCTAAATTCATTCATGTTCATGTATGTGGATTTATAATCCACTTTTCACAAGATTATAATCAGAAATATTCATCCACCTGAAATACATATTTGTTTCCTAGTACTGAAAACTAACTTCAGTGAATGGTGCATACAAATCCTAATTATTCTACAGTAACTGACGCAGTCTAACATCAATGCAAGTAGAATCCTATGGGACATGATATGTAATTTGTCATTCATTTGTATTCGACACTGGTACATTATTATTTCTTCAGTTTTTGTACATCATAAGATATACATTTGCCAAGGCAGTGACCTCATTCAGTTCCAAAGAATGTGACATACCTCATTTCCTTGGTGATGGAACTCTCTGAACTTTGTATCCAAGGAGCCAGGCCCCCAGAGGCAGTTTCAGTCCCAGTCCCAGTGGGCTCACTTGTTTGGATTTAGCAAGGATAGAGTCAGTCATTCTTGGTACCTACTGAAGTGAGGATTACCAAATGCCTTGAGAGCTCTGAAGAGGGAACTTTCCTGAGAAAGCAGGTTGTAGCTCTCCATTTTTTCCTTACAACTTTACAGATTTCACCAAGGAAAACAGATCTGAGAGAGGACAGGCCATTTCGGAAGAACAGAGTATGGCCACCAGTCAGAGGACACTCTGGTTAGTCACACACCTACTTGGGGAAGGAGGTGCCTTTTTGGGAGTGGGTGTGGGTTTGTGGTTTGTCTCATGTTCTGAAAATAGGTAGGAATGGCGGTTTGTTTGTTTTGGAGTGAACTGTTTCTGGTAAGTCGTTTGACGAGGTGAGTGTTTCCATGTCTGTGTATCCCACTGTGCCTGTGGTAGTAGACATGAGAAAAGAGAATGCAGCAATGGATGTGTCATGTCTAGTATAAAGCTTCCCAGCATTCATCCTGCCCAATTTATGAATGGAGTGTGGCTTGCCTTATGCACGGGCAACACCTAATACCTTCCTAAGTCCCTGTTTTCTTCCTGAATTCTGGCCACTCTCTAGAATAGGCTCATGGTTATGTGTCCAAGATATGTACCAAATCCAAGGTCTTTGACATGGCCATGTACTGGATACCTGAATGGAATGGCCCGTATCTCAGAAAACTCAGATATCAGTGTGACCAGGAAAGTCTCAGTGGAGATACCCTGCTTTGGGCCTTTTGCTTACCTATTGTTCTGTTGCCCTGAATATCAGAAAGGTCTATGTCTCATGCAACCCCTTTGTTAAGCCTGAAGAAAACAGTTTTCAAATGGAAATGAATGTGCATCACCTCTGGCTCTTTGCTTAATTTCATTGGAAAAGGATGTGTCTGATTCAGGCCCTTTGCCCTGTTTTAGGCTGTGACTTAGATTCTCAGCACCTGATGGATGTAAAGAAAGATCCCATATGTGCACCTAAACCAAAATGGAAAAACGTTCAATCAATGTGCATGAATTATATTGCCTTCCTTTGTTAGGTTTCTGAAATCCATCATGTCAGAATAGGGATCCTTTGGGTGAAATGAGTTCTTCAAATCTCTGCAGAGGTGCTTGGCTTTTCTCATGACTCCAATTCACAAAAAGAATCTAGACCCCACAGTCAGAGAGCCTCAAATTGGAGAAGCGAAGCAGTATTAAGGGCAGGCCTATTTGATCACTCCTGGTTCACAGGAAGGGTGTCCAAGCCACCCTGACATTCGGCAAATGAGGGGCAAGGGAGCTTATTTTGGACACTGTCTTGGGATGTGCCTCTCATGAAAACCTCCATCCAGATGTTATGATGAGTATCTTTATGGTAGAAGATGAGGGCCATGTAGGAGTGTTTTGGTTATAATTGTGGTCATTTGTGTGGCAGTTGGAAGAGATGACTGGGTCCACCTGGGCATGAATTCTGCTGTGATTCTCCTTAGAGACTGAGTTCTGGAACTGACCTCAGAGAAGTATTGACATGAATTGTGTTGGGATTTTAGGAGGCCAGGAATGAGAGTTGCCATTGGAACCTGGGATCAAGGCCCAGAGTGGCTTTCCACAGAACACTGGGAATCACAGCCAGGATATTACATGATTTTATTCTGAAAGACTTGGCAGGCATAATTGAGATTCAAAACACACTTGGACCTCGCTTTGTAGACCTCAATGGGCCTGGCTTCATGTGACTTTTTGGCCACTCTTTGGGTAGACTTGCCTGTGAGAGTGCTCCAGAGATTTCCCTGAAATTAGCTTCCTCACCATTTAATGGTTCCTGAATGAATTGAAACCAACATTGCCTCCAAATGCATCTGAGAAAAAATGCTAGATAATTACCATGAAATTTTAGAAATTCCGATGACCAGCTGGCACTGGAGGACCTTTGATGTCCTGTTGATGATCATGAGTATAACAGACAGGGCCTTGATTGACTGGGTTTCATGAAAATGGTGTAGAACAGAGATGCCAGTATGTTGGGGCCTGGTAAGTAGTGGGCCTAGAGCTGTGTTATGCAAATGTGTGATAAAACATCTCTGGTGGGGCCATGTGGATCTTCCATTGGCTTCCAAATGGCTGTGACTGACATGGTGCAACCATCACACCCATATATGTAAAGGCATATTTTTATATGGAGAGGTTTCAGAGCAATGTTCAGTATCATGTTGCTATTGTCAAGGGGGAAAGCTACTTGAGATAAAACCCTGGTTGGTGCATTCTCCTGGAGACCCTGCCAACCACACCTGACAGAACTCCCTTCAGCACTGTGTCCCATTTGAACTCGTTGTATTTCATGAAGCAAATACCAAACTCCCAGTGCAGCAGCAAGAAACACCACGAAAATTGGAGGATGACCATTGGTTTCACAGTCCACACGGGAAGACCCTTAGCCCTCAGTGGCCAAAGTTTACCTACAAAAAGAGAATTCATCAGTGCTGCCTCATTTTTATTTGAAAATAAGTAACCATTTCCTCCAGGTCACATAGATGCAGATACAGCTTTGATGGTTTCACTACAAATAAAGCTAAAGCTCCTGACAACAACATATATTTCAAGTGCCCAACCTCAGAGGCAGATTCTCAAAAAGTCTATTGGCCAGCAGAGCTCCATGTTTGTGGAGTGTTTACCCTGTCCCTTACTTTTGGAAACTCCTCTACCACCTCCAAAGATGTGAAATCTGGAGCATTTTCCATTCTAGATATGTATTCACAGATTTTCTAACTCTTCTCCTCTAATTGTGTCTTACTTGGGGCGAAGGTAATGTCAAGGCATTGTTCTGGAGGAGAGTGGGAAGATTTTTCCGTAGCATATATTTGCATACACATTGGATTCAGTGTCCTATTTTCAATTCAAAATACTGAATACCTGACTCTAACCCATACCCTACCAGACTCTGACTACTAATCCTAATATGATGGAGAAAAATAACCCATAAAGAATAGAAATACAAGCAGTTCAGAGTAGGCATGGTGTATAGATGGACTTACCTTTTGCATGATACAGAGTTGGAGTTATAAATCTAGTCAATTGTTTGTTGAAATAGTTGTCCTAGTATTTTTAAGGTTAACAAATATGTGAATTCCTGTCTCCCTTTCTCTGTATTCTTATATGCACATATAGATTCCTATCTGGTACCACACGTACATTCTTGTGAGGTGGCTGACTTGGCAGATACAAATTGTTAGAAGAGATCACTCCTACTAAACCCTGTTGGAACTGAATATTCAACCTATGGGTGAGCTTGCTAGTTGAACAGCATTATACATAAATCCATGTTCAGTAAAATGAATATTTTTAGATCTGTGGATGGTATATATTTTATAATGAATTTTGATTGACTTATATATTGCTACTTTTTTGTCTGTGTGTTTGTTTTATGTATATGTATATATATGTATATATATATATATATATATATATATATATATATATATATATATATATATATACACTCTCCAGATTTTTCAAAATATGAAATATATGTGTCTTATATTTACTCCCTAAATTCATTCATGTTCATGTATGTGGATTTATATTCAACTATTCACAAGATTATTCTCAGAAATATTCATCCACCTGAAATTTGCCCAATGCTCTCAAATGTCAATCCTATTTGTGACTACATATTTGTTTCTTCCTAAGATTATATATTTAAACTCAACCCTGTTCAAAATGTCTAATCCTATCACTCACTTTATACTCTGCCTGATTTTGTAATGTCTATATTGATATATGCTTTCCTACATATTTTCCCCAGTTCATCATTGTGACTGACTCTTCACCTGTGCTGACATTTACATTCACTCTCTAATCGAAATCCTATTGCTAAGAAACTTTTGTTCCAAATCTTATACTCACCCTTCTTCCTAAACTTATTGACTATCTTCCTAATGCTACAGACTATCCCTTTTTGACTGGATGTTCTCTTCTACATTTAATCATCCAAGTAAATGTGGTGCGAGCTTCAGACGAGGAGACTACCAACAGACTATCTCATGCAACATCAAAGGGTCTATTGGGTGTCCAGCATGCTGGGGTTCAGAGCTCACCTGAATAGAGCAGATAGCCCTGAGAATAGCTGAAGTAGAGCTTATATACTTTCCCTGCAGAGGGAAGGGAGGGAATTGTATTGATGGGTCAGGGCGAGTGGGCGGTTTGCATGCAACTGGGAGAGGGAGTACATTCTGCAATTTGGCAGCTGGGGATAGAACATTCTGGGAAAAATATTTGCAAACATTTCTCAAGATTTCAACAGTGTTCTGTTAAGCATACAGAAAAACAAGATGTGACAAGTACCTATTTTATTAATATTTCATTTTCCACTTCTTCTTCTGGCTAATTTTAATCATAAAAATGATCATTGGAGGGTGTCACATTCAATGTCTGCTAGTGGGGTATTACCATAAGTTTAACTCGTCCAATTTGAGCCTGGAGAAAAGACATTACACGGTTGAGCAAACAGGGTTTTATAGTTCGCAATAATATGAGGATTATTATTGGACCGGCCAGGGTTGATAAAAACGTAGTTAACCAGGGGGACTGTGTGAACCAAGACTCAAGCCACCCTTTTTGGGCCTCTCTCACTTGTTGATGCTCTTCAAGGTGTCTTTTAAATTTACTCATAGATTTTATTACAACTCCAGTATAGTCAGCATAAAAACAACATTCTTCCCTCAATGCAGCACAAAGGCCCCCTTCTCTAATGAAGAGGAAGTCCAACCCTCAATTGTTCTGTAAAACAACTTCAGAGAGAGAGGTTAAAGTTTCATGCAAAGCCCTGAAGGAGGTTTCTAATATCTTACTTTTGCTCTATTGCTGCTTCTAATTGGGTCATCTTTTGTGTCCCATGGACAATGCCACTGGTTCCTCTGCCCACCCGTGCAGCAACTCCTATTCCTAATAGGATGGCTAAAGTGAGGGATATATGTTCCCAGTGGAACCGGTTGTATGCCCCCCCTATTTGATCCTCAAATGAACCTGCGTCATGATAGAGCACTCTGGGAAACATCTGCACCATTACACAATTTATCACATATCTTGATCATTTCATGAAAACATAAACGATGTTTAAGTATATAGAATTATGCTGTTGTAGGCACTGACAAAGCAAGGCACCTAAGATAGCACTCAAGAGAGGGAAACAGTCCTATTTGGTTGCAACCGGATTCAGAGGGCATTGCTTCTATTGTAATCAATTAATCCCCTGAAACTCATGTTTAGGTAGTTTCAGAAATTTGTACCCAACATATAAGGGATGGGGTCAGAAGTTCACAGTCTTCAGAAGTTTAAAAAAGCAGTATTTGTTTCTGTTTTTCCTTCTGTTCTGGGCAAGTTAACTTTTCAAGGACACCTGGGAGGAGGAGAGCTTTTTCTTCCCTTTCTTATTTTCCCCCTGCCAGCTGTTACCATGGAGCCCGGTTGGTAATTTCTTTATCTTAGAAATGTAGCCATCTCTGTGAAGCCCCAGCGGAAGGCCAGAGGACTTGTTCACATATTTTGTGAAAAACTAGTTAGGGATTGTCTAGCTTAGAAGTACTGAGATTTTTAGCCAGTGGCCAAGTAGAACAGGGCAATACAAAAGAGAATGTTTATCTACATTAAAGTCTTTATTGGGACTGTTTGGCTGAAAGTTCAAAACTCAGCCATGGTGAAGACTTCTGAAGAAGGTCATTTAAGACTTTTCTGTGGGCCTGGTACAGAGGGGGAAAGACGGGGAAGTTGGGGCTGAGAGCACCTCTGAGGATCTGAGAATGAGGGAAAAGCGAGATGTAAAAGAATAATGCGAAAGGGTATTGGGAATTTCCTAGCAGCAAACTTGATCAGTAGATCAGGTAGAGCAGAGTGAAAGAAGGGAGTGAGGATCCCAAAATCCTGTGAGGGACTTTAAATTTTAGTAACCTGTTTTCAGTGATGACAAAGCAACTTTAAAGGCCAATTATATTACATCTTGGATAAGGGTCTCAGGGCTCTCCTCAGCTCGTTTGAGCATTGGGTTAGCTGGTAAGAGGTCCTGGTGGGACCCGGTGAGGGCACTGACAGGAGATGAGAGGAATGAGTCGGTGGAGCGGTACCTATGTACCTGCTACCTCAGCAAGGGGGCGATGGTCAGAGAACTGGTGGAGCTTTGGGTTTCTGACCTAGTTATTGGAGGGGAGAAATCAAGTTGCTGAGATGGGAGTGACAGCAGAGGGTCTGGAGCAGAAGGCTGAGGATAATGATCTATTGGAGAAGCATAGTTCAGGATGTGAGTGAAGGAGGGAAAAGGCTTCCACATAGGGGAATTTCCTTTCACTCTTTTGAGCACTTGCAGAAGTCAAAAAGGTCACGCAAAATTTGAGGATCTAGAGACCCCTCTGGGTGCCATAGTTTTTGGTTGTCTAATTGGTAATGTGGCCAATGCTGTGTACTGAATTTGATGAAGAATTGGGGTTCCATCAGGCAGCCCCTGTATGTACACATTCCCATAACATACAGAAAAAGTCGGCTTTTCCCCCACACAGCCGTTACTCTTTGTGGCTTTGATAGTCTGCCAGGCAAACTTAGTAATCTAGACTAGCCAACCTGCATCTGGCTTGCGTGTCCCTACATCCATAATGTTTGTTTCCATTATCTATGGTACAGAAGGGATTTAATGGTATTTTAGTGGGATCCTCTTCATCAGTGATATCACAATAGGAAATACCTATAGCCAATTAACAAATGTCTGGGTGGAGAGATGGCCACCAGGTCCCTAAGGGGGCTGTATGCGAGATAGACCATACTTCTTTTCCAGTAGGATTTGTGATCAGCCATCACTGCTTAATGGGCTGATGAGGGTTAGGACTACTTGTAGCCAAGGGGAGAGTATATAACCTTATTCACATTGCGAATACACAATTTGAAACTGTTACCAGTCTTTTTCAGTTTCCAGAAAGATTCTGTACAGGGAGCAGGCTTGAGATGAGAGGCATGGATCCTGGAAGTGATTCTGTTTACGTTTACCACTGTAGGTGTTATAATAGCACCTGGTATGGTCCTTTTCAGCGGGGTACCAGGGATGACACCTGATATCATCTTACATAGATGAAATCTCTTACTTGATATGGATGTGGAATCCCCTGGTTCCCAGTTGGGTAGGCAGTGGACAGCTGTTTTCACAGGTATTACTGAGTTCTTTCAAGATCTTTAAGTCTGTCAAGCAAGGGGGTGTGGAAAGGATCTTTAGGTCTTACAGTTGGGCTTAGGTCCCCTACTGGAGGAGGGCCACCATAAAGAATTTCACACGTGGTAAGGTTACTCAAAGAAACAAAGGGATTTTTTCTTGCATGAAACATTGCATAAGGCAGGAGCATAGTCCAATCCTATGCTGGTCTCTAAGCTTAATTTCGTTAAGGTCTCTTTAATGGTTCTATTCATTCTTTCTACTTGTCTTGAACTCTGTGGTCTATAAGCACAATTTAACTTCCAATTAATCCCCAGGTTCCTGGCTAACCCCTGACTTACCTGGGCCATGAACATCGGTCCATTGTCAGATCCTATTACCGGCTTAGCTTCCTCCAATGGTAGAGAGGCTTAGTCAGCAGCAGCGGAATCACTTAGAGTGTGTTGTGTGTTAGGGGACGAGGGCAGGGGATAAGGAGGGGGAGAAGAGTCCAGTAGAGTCAAATCTGTGACTCAGGGAGAACAGAGGGTGGAGGAGGAGGAGGTTGAGAGGGTTTGAGAGATCATGGGGGAAGGAGTAGGAGCAGAGGTAGGGGCAAGGAAAGGCTTCACCCATGGAGGAGGAGATTTGCAGAGGTCCTGCCAAGTTAAGATATATGGCTGTTGATCCGGATGGCTATGTGGCGCTGGCTGAAAGACAATACCTCTGACTTTTTAAATTAGTGGGAAGTAGAAAGATCCTTCTAGGGGCCATACGACTCCAAAGATGGGCCATTCTGAGGCACAGAGATTCTGCCAGGTCCAGCGTTTTACTAAAAAAAGAAAGATTTTGAGCCCTTAAGCGGACTTTGGTCCAGTGATCAAGGCTCAGGGACAGAGGCATTGACGTGCTCTGTTCCATAATGAAAGTTCCACAAACAGTAAAAGCAAGGACACACGACACAGATAAGACAAGACCATAAAGACAGGCAATGAACGTCCAACACTGAGACCAGGAATGAGTAGCCGGCAAAACCCAATGGTATGGCAATAACGAATCTAAAAGAAAATATCACTGAGTCGAGAAGACTATTGTTCCTTGATTTCCCGAGTTCTCTGCGGGGTCCTCCAGAGAGGTGCCCTTTGTCTCTGTGACACGTCTCTCAGCCACCGTCGGAGAGAGCCCAGGCTCTTCATCGCCAGCAATTTTGCCAAGCCCTAACAAGAAACCTGAAACCGGAAAGAGGCGCCTTACTTGCTCCGAGAGGAGCCCGTTGGGGTCTCTCGTCCGCCACTGCTGGAACTCGGTGGAACCTCAATATGTAAAGGTCAGGCGAGTGTCAGAGGAAGATACTATCAAGAGACTGTCTCATGCAACAGCAAAGGGTTTATTTGTGGTCCAGCATGCTGGAGCTCAGAGCTAAATTAAATAGAGCAGAGACCTCTGAGAACAGCTTAAGCAGAGCTTATATACTTTCCTTGGAGAGGGAAGAGAGGGAAGTTTAGTCATGGGTAAGGGCGAGTGGGCGGTTTGCATGACACCGAGTGAGGGAGTACATTCTGCAGTTCGGCTGTTGGGAACAGTACATTCTAGAACAAGATTAGCAAACATTTCTCAAGATTTCAAAAGTGTTTTGTTAAGCATACAGAAAAACAGGAAGTGACAAGTACCTATTTTATTAATTTTATTAACCTTTCACTACCGACTATGCCTTTTTGACTTGATGTTCCTTCTACATTAATTCATGCAACATACAAGGTGCTATGCCATTGTATATCGATTTATCTGAGACAACTCTGCAGAACGTAATTCAACACCACGTATCCCTATCAAGGGCCCAATGCCCTTCTGGGCTTCAAATCAGACTTAGATTTCTTTTTTCATACATATATTTCACCTATATATTCTTCTACACATAGCAAGTTCTCAATACGATCATTCATCCAGCAAAATGATTTCTAACCCAAATCGATCATGTTTTTAACCATAACCGGACACTGTTCCCTCAATCTAACTTTACAGAAGAGCAGGGAAGGAGTTGATATTACAATACAGAAATGTAGAAAAACTTCCACCTGCTGAGAACCTCAAAGGTCCATCCAGAAATGATCCCTGGAGAAGATGTAGGAAGCAATAAAGGACCTGAGAGACCAAAAGTCATCTTCGATGGCAAACAACCCGGTCAGGATAAAAGGTTGTGTCTGAATCAGATTTTTTTTAATGTAGAGATCATGGACCAAACCAGGCCTGTGTGGAGATCTATTCCTGGGTGCCTTTGGTTGATATACCATTCTAACTTGTGAAAATGTCACAGGAAGTAGGGGCAGCCTCAATCTCTTGGGACCCTTGGAAGCAACAGTTAGGACAAAGTGGCTGCCAAGACAGTGCCCTCATTCAGTTCAGGAAGGAAGTGACCTCACCTCACTTTCTTGGTGATGGAACTCTCTGAACGTGGGATCCAGGAAGCCAGGCACACAGAGCCAATCCAAGTCCCAGTCCCAGTGGTCTCACTTGTTTGGATTTACCAAGGACAGGGTCAGTATTTTTTGGTACCTACAGATGTGACGAAGGCCAAATGCCAGGAAAGCTCGGATGCAGGGTTTTTCATGAGAAAGCAGGTAGTTGCTCACCGTTGGCTCCTAAGAAGTTCACAGAGTTGGCCAAGGAGACAAGATCTGAGACAGGAAAGGCCATTTTGGGGGAACATATTATGGCCCACAAGTCAGAGGACACTCTGGATAGTCACAGACCTACTTAGGGGAAGGAGGTGCCTTTGTGGGTGTGGTTGTGGGTTTGTGGTTTTGTCTCATTTTCTGAGAATAGGTAGGACAGTCGGTTTGTTTCATTTGAAGTGGACTGTTTCTAGTAAGTCTTTTCACAGGGCGAGTGTTTCTATGTCTGTGTATTCCACTGTTTCCGTGGTTGTAGACATTAGAAAAGAGAATTCATCAATGGATGTGTCGTGTCTAGTAGAAAGCTTCTCAGCATTCATATTGCCCCGTTTATGAATGGACTGTAGCTTGCCTTATCGATGAGCAACACCTGCTACCTTCCTAAGTTTCTATTTTCGTCCTGAATTCTGGCCAATCTCAAGAATAGGCCCATGGTTTTGTGTCCAAGATATGTACCACCTCCAAGCTCTGTGACATGGCCATGTACTGGATAGCTGTAGGGGATGGCGAGCATCTCAGAAAACTCAGATATCAGTGTGACCAGGAAAGTCTCAGAGGAGAAATCCTGCTTTGGGCCTTTTGCTTACCTATTGTTCTGTTGCCCTGAATGTCAGGAAGGTCTTTGCCTCAGGCCACCCCTTTGTGAAGCCTGAAGAAAACAGCTTTCAAATGGAAATGAATGGGCATACCTGTGGCACTTTCCTTAATTGCTTTGGAAAGGGATGTGTCTGAATCAGGCCCTTGGCCCTGTGTGTGGCTGTGGCTTAGATTCTCACCTCCTGATGGATCTAAAGAAAGTTACCATGTGTGCATCCAAAAGAAATTTCGCCAAAAGAACAATTATTGGGATGAAGTCTCTCGACTTCCTCTGTAAGGTTCCTGACCTCCATCAAGTGAGAATGGGATCCTTTGGGTCAAAAGAGTTCTACAAAACCTGCAGAGGCTAGCCCATTGTTCTTGGGTTTTCTCATGACTAAAATTCACATAAAGAATCTAAACCCCACAGACAGTAGTCCTCAAATTGGAGCGGTGTTACTGGCAGGCCTATTTGATCACTTTTGGTTCACAGGATGGGTGTCCAGGCCACCTTGACTTTAGGCAAATGAGGGGCAAAGGAGCTTATTTGGGACACTGTCTTGGTCTGCGCCCCTCATGGAAACCTCCAGCCAGATTATGATGAGTGTCTATATGAAAGAAGATGAGGGCCATATGGGAGGTTTATTGTTTTAATTGTGGTAATTTGTGTGGTAGTTGGAAGAGATGACTGGGTCCACCAGGGCTTGAACTCTGGTGTGATTCCCCTTAGAGACTGAGTTCTGGAACTGACCTCAGAGAACTATTGCCATGAATAGTGTTGGGATTTTAGGAGACCACGCATGAGAATCGGTTTTGGAAACTGAGATCTAGGCCCAGGATGGCTTTCCACAGAGCTCAGGGATTCTGAGCCAGGATATCACATGATTTAATTCTTAAAGACTTGGTAGCCATAGTTGAGAGTCCAAACACACATGGACCTCACATTGTATACCTCAATGGGCCTGGATTCATGTGTCCTTTTGGCCACTCTTTGGGAAGGCTTGCCTGTGAGTGTTCTCCAGAGCTTTCATTGAAATGAGCTTCCTCACCATTTAATGGTTCCTGAATTAAATGAAACCCACAGTGCCTCCAACTTCATTCTTGAAAAATGACTAGATTAATACCATGAAATTTTTGAAATCCCCATGACCAGGTGGCACTGGATAACTTTTAGATATCCTGTTGCTGATCATGAGTATAACAAACAGTGCCTTGATTGACTGAGTTTCGTGAAAATGGTGTAGAACAGAAATGCCAGTAAGTTGGAGCCTGCTGGGTAGTGGGTGTAGAGCAGTGGCCTGTAGGTGTGTAAATAAATATTTTTGGTAGGACCACCTGGATCTTCCATTGGCTTCCAAAACTTTCGACTGACATGGTGCAGGCAGCAGACCTTTATATGTAAAGGCATCTTGTTATATGTAGAGGTTTCAGGGCAATGTTCAGAATCAGGTTGCTATAGTCAAGGGGAAAGCTATGTGGGATAGAAGCCTGGTTCGTACATTCTCTTTCTGACCCTGACCAACCACACATGACAGAACTCCCTCCAGCATTGTGTCCCAGTTGAACATATTGTATTTCGTGAAGCAAATACCAAATTCCCAGTGCAGCAGTAAGAAACACCCTGAAAAGTGGAGGATGACCAAATGGCTTCACAGACCACACGGGAAGACACTTAGCTCCCAGTGGCAACAGTTTACCTACAAAGGGAGAATTTAGACCTGCTGCCTCATGTTCATTACAAAATAAAGAATCATGTCCTCCAGGTCACATAGATGCAGACCCAGATTTTTGGTGTCAGTATAAACGAAGCTAAATCTCCTGACAATTACATATATTTCTTTTTCTTTTTTTAATTAATTTTCATGTAGGTTGTTCAAAACATTACATACTTCTTGATATATCATATTTCACACTTTGATTCAAGTGGGATATTTCACACTTTGATTCAAGTGGGATATGAGCTCCCATTTTTACTCCGTATACAGATTGCAGAATCACATCAGTTGCAGAACCATTGATTTACATATTGCCATACATATATTTCTTGTGCCTAACCTCAGAGGAAGTTTCTCAATAAGTCTTTAGGTCAGCACAGCTCCATGTTTCTGGAGTGTTTACCCTCTCCCATACTTTTGTAAACTCTTTTACCACCTCCAGTGTTGTGAACTCCTGAGCATTTTTTATTCCACATATGTATTCACAGGATTTCTAACTCCTCTCTCTAATTGTGTCTTACTTTTAGCGATGGTTATGTCAAGGCATTGTTCTGGATAAGAGAGGGAAGATTTTTGTGTATCACATGTTTGCATACACATTAGATTCATTTTCCTATTTTCCATTTGAAATACTGAATCCCTGACACTAACCCATACCCTACTAGACTCTGACTACTAATCCTAATATCATGGAGAAAAAAAAACCTAACTGAATAGAAGTACAGTCCTTTCATAGGAAGCATGGTGTATATTTGTATTTGTCTTCTGCTTTATCAAGAGTATGTGTTTTAAATTTAGTAAACTTTTCATTTTAATATTTCTCCATGATTTTTTAAAGTTATCACATATGTAAATTCCTGTCTCCCTTTCTCTGTATCCTATTCAGCACATGTAATTTTTTTATGCATATACAATATCCTACCTGGTATCACACGTACATTCCTGAAAGATCACTGGCTTTGGAATATAAAAATTGTGAGAAGAGATGACTTTCCCTAAATAATGATGGAACTGAAAATTCCACCTATGGGTGAGCTTCCTAGTGAAAAACACTATACATAAATCCATGTTCAGTAAAATGAATATTTTTGGATTTGTGAATGAATTATATTTCATGATGAATATCGATTGGCATATATATTGCTAAATATTAATGTGTGTGTGTGTGCGTGTGTGTGTGTGTGTGTGCGTGTGTGTGTGTGTGTGTGTGTGTATTCTCCAGATTTTAAAAAAATATGAAAAATATGTGTCTTATTATACACTCCCTAAATTCATTCATATTCATTTATGTTCATTTAAATTCAAATTTTCACAAGATTATTCTCAGTAATATTCATACACCTGAAATATATTTTGGTTTCCTACTACTGAAAACTAAGTTCAGTGGATGGTGCTTAAAAATCCTAATATTTCTACAGTAACTGACCCAGTTTAACATTAATGCAAGTAGATTGCTATGGGACATGATGTGTAATTTGAAGTTCATTTTTACTCAACACTGGTACATTACTATTTCTTCAGTTTATGGACATCATAGGATGTATTTTTTCATCCACAACTTCACAAATTTTTTTGGCATTTGGTTCACTTTCAATTACTTACTACTTCAGAACACATGTATTCCTCCATGTTTCTTTACTGGTCTTTTCACTAGACTTCTTTCTAAACACATTATTTTCGATTCCATAATCATTTTTGAAGCAAAACTCACTCTTCACGATAAACCGTAACCCTAATAATACCATTGCATATATAACTCGTTGGAATGATGGTATATATATCAATATAAGATTTCCAATATATTTTCAGATGCAAACTCAAACCATTATTTAATGTTGGATCCAGTTACATACTTTATTCACAATATGGTCTATTCATGCATCATCTCAATAATCATCAACACAAGGTACACCTATTTGTATCCCCAGTACTAATTTATAAGTTTCCAGAATATTACTCCCCTTTATGGTGCAAGAAATACTCATGTCACCTGATCTACATATACATTTTACCACAGTAGTATTCTGTACACAAAATGCAAAGGTCACACATATGATTGTACCAAAGCCTAAATGGGAAGTGACCATGGATTACTAAAAGCATCTATGTCCAGGGTGCCTACTGCTCTCAAATGTCAATCCAATTGGTTACTACATATTTGTTTCTTCCTAAGATTATATATTTAACCTCAAGCCTTTTGAAAATATCTAATCCTATCACTCACTTTATACGTTTCCTGATTTCCTAATGCCCCTATTGATATCTGCTTTCCTACATATTTTTCCCAGTTCATCATTGTGACTGTCTCTTCACATGTGCTGACATTTACATTCACCCTCTAACTGAAAACCAATTGCTAAAGAACTTTTGGTCCAACTCCGAGACTCACTCTTCTTCCTAAACCTACTTACTATCTTCCTAATCCTACAGACTATCCCTTTTGACTGGATGTTCTCTTCTACTTTCAATCATCCGAGGTATAGGGTCCTATGCCATTGTATATCAATTTATCTGAGACCTCGGTGCAGAACATGATTCAATCTAAGTATACCAATCAAGGGCCCAATGCCTTTCTGGGCTTCAAATCTTTCCTAGATCTCTGTTCTCATACATATATTTCACATTTGTATTGTTATAAATATCACAGGTTCCCAATACCATAATTCATTCAGCAGAATGACTCCTAACCCAAATCGAACATGCTATTAACACTAACCATACACTGTTCCCTCAATCTCACTTTACAGAAGAGCAGGGACAGAGTTGGTCTTAAAATCCAGGAAGGTAGGGTATCATCCACCAGCTGAGAACCTCAAAAGTCCCTGCAGAAATAATCCCTGGAGAAGGTGTAGGCAGGTATGAAGGATTTGAGAGAGCAAAAGTCATCTTCCATGGCAAACAACCTGGTCAGGTTGAAGGGATGTGTCTGAATTAGCCTCTCTCTTCCTAATGTAGAGAAGATGGACCAAACCATGGCTGTGTGGAGAGCTGTTCCCCGGTGCCTATGGTTGATATACCATTCTAACTTATGAATGAGTCACAGCAAGTAGAGGCAGACTCCATCTTTTGAGAACCTTGGAAGCAACTGTTAAAACAAAGTGGTTTCCAAGGCAGTGACTTCATTCAGTTCTTGAAGGAAGTGACCTCACCTTACATTATTGGTGATGAAAGTCTGTGATCTTGGGATCCAGGAAACCAGGCACACAGAGTCAAACCCACTCCATGTCCCAGTGGGCTCACTTGTTTGGATTTAACAAGACAGAGTCACTCTTTCTTGGTACCAACTGATGTGAGGACAGCCAAATGCCTGGAAACTATGAAGACTGGCCTTTCCAGAGAAAGCAGGTAGTTTCTCACCACGGGCTCCTAACAACTTCACAGAGTTGGCTAAAGAGACCAGATTGAAGACAGGACACGCCATTTTTGGGGAACATAGTATGGCCCACAAGTCAGAGGACACTCCGGATAGACACAGACCTACTTTGGGGAAAGAGGTACCATTTTGGGTGTGAGTGTGAGTTTGTGGTTTTGTCTCATGTTCTGAGAATAGTTAGGAAAGCTGGTTTGTTTGTTTTGGAGTGAACTGTTTCTAGTAAGTCCTTTGACAACGTGAGTGTTTCTGTGTCTATATATCATACTGTGTCCGTGATTGTAGACAGTAGAAAAGAGAATGCATTAATGGATGTGTCCTGTCTACGAGAAAGCTTCAAAGCATTCATCCTGTGCAATTTATGAATGGACTGCAGCTTGCCGTATGGATGGGCAATTCCTGCCATCTTTCTAAATTCCTGTTTTCTTCCTGAATTCTGGACACTCTCCAGAATACGCTCATGATTTTGTGTCCAAGATATGTACCACCTCAATCTCTGTGACATGGCCATGTACTGGATAGCTGATGGGAATGGTGAGTATCTCAGAAAAGTCAGATATCAGTATGCCCAAGAAAGTCTCAGTGGAGAAACCCTGCTTTGGGCCTTTTGCTTACCTATTCTGTTGCCCTGAATGTCAGGAAGGTCTTTGCCTCAGGCCACACTTTGTGAAGCCTGAAGAAAATAGTTTTCAAATGGAATTGAATGGTCATTACCTGTGCCTCTTTGGTTAATTGCTTTGGAAATGGATGTGTCTGAATCAGCCTCTTGGCCCTATGTGAGGCTGTGGCTTAGATTCACAGTACATGATGGGTCTAAAGAAAAATCCCATGTGTGCATCCAAAACCAAAATGGACAAAGAACTGTCATGGTGGATAGAGTCTCTCGCCTTCCTCTGTAAGGTTCCTGACCTCCATTAAGTGAGAATAGGGATCATTTGGGTCAAGTGAATTCTTTAAAGCCCTGCAGAGGCTATCCCATAGGTTCGTGGGTTTTCTCATGACTCCAATTCACATCTATGTTTACAGAAGAGCAGGGACAGTGTTGGTCTTACAATACAGGAATTCAGTGGATCTTCCATCTGTTGAGAACCTCAAAGCTCCATGCAGAAATGATCTCTGGAGAAGATGTAGGCAGCTATGTAAGACCTGAGAGAGCAAAAATCATCTTCCATGGCAAACAACCTGGTCAGGATTAAGGGTTGCGTCAGAATGAGCCTATCTCTTCTTAATATAGAGAAGATGGACCAAACCCGGCCTGTGTGGAGAGCTGTTCCCTTTTGCCTACGGGTGATATACCATTTTAACTTGTGAAAGTGTCACAGGAAGTAGGGGCAGCCCTCATCTCATGGGACCGTTGGGAGCAATTGTTATGACAAAGTGGTTGCCAAGGCAGTGATCTCATTCAGTTCCTGAAGGAAGTGATCTCATCTCACTTCCTTGGTGATGGAACTCTCTGAACTTGGTATACAGAAAGCCAGGCACCCAGAGCCAGTCCCAGTCCTAGTCCCAGTGGTCTCACTTTTATGGATTAACAAAGGACAGAGTCAGTCTTTCTTGATACCTACTGATGTGAGGATGGCCAAATGCCAGGAAAGCTCGGAAGAGGGGCTCTTCCTGAGAAAGCAGATAGTGGCTCACTCCTGGCTTCTAACAACTTCACATTGTTGGCCAAGAAGATCAGATCTGAGACAGGGCAGGCCATTTCGGAGGATCATAGTATGGCCCATCAGTCAGAGCACACTCCGGAGAGTCACAGACCTATTTGGGGGAAGGAGGTGCCATTGCGGGTTTGGGTTTGTGGTTTTGTCTCATGTTCTGAGAATAGGTAGAAAAGGCAGTTTGTTTGGTTTGGAGTGAACTGTTTCTAGTAAGTCGTTTGACAATGCAAGTGTTTCTATGTCTGTGTATCCCACTGTGTCCGTGCTTGTAGACATTAGAAAAGAGAATGCATCAATGGATGTGTCCTGTCTCATAGAAAGCTTCCCAGCATTCATCCAGCACAATTTATGAATTGACTGTGGCTTGCCTTATTGATGGGCGATACCTGCTACCTTCCTAAGTTGCTGTTTTCTTCCTGAATTATGGCCAATCTCCAGAATAGGCTCATGGTTTTGTGTCCAAGATATGTACTACCTCCAAGCTCTGTGACATGGCCATGTACTGGATAGCTGAATGGAATGGCGAGCATCTCAGAAAACTCAGATATCAGTGTGAACAGTAAAGTCTCAGTGGAGAATCCCTGCTTTGGGCCATTTGCTTACCTATTGTTCTGTTGCCCTGAGAGTCAGGAAGGTCTTTGTCTCAGGCCAACCCTTCGTGAATCCTGAAGGAAAGATTTTTCAAATGGAAATGAATATGCTTTACCTTTGGCTCTTTCCTTAATTGATTTGGAAAGAGATGTTTGTGAATCAGCCTCTTGGCCCAGTGTGATTCTTTGACTTAGATTCTCAGCACCTGATGGATCTAAAGAAAGATCCCATGGGTGCATAAAATCCAAAATGGCAAAAAGAGCAGTCATTGTTGATGAAGTATTTTGCCTTCCTCTGTAAGGTTCCTGAATTCCATCAAGTGAGAATAGGGATCTTTTGGGTCAAATGAGTTCTTCAAATCTATTCAGAGGCTATCCAATAGGTGCTTGAGTTTTCTCATCTTTCCAATTCACATAAAGAATCTGTACCCGACACTCAGTAGGACTCAAATTGGAGAAGCAGAGCAGTATTAAGGGCAGGCCTATTTGATCACTCCTGGTACACAGGAAGGGTGTACAGGCCACTGGGAATTTAGGCAAATGAGGGGCAACAGAGCTTATTTTGGACACTGTCTTGGGCTACGCTAATGCTATCAAATGTCAATCCTATTGTTGACTTCATATTTGTTTTATCCTAAGCTCACATATTTATCCTCAACCCTGTTGAAAATATCTAATCCCATCACTCACTTTATTCTTTTCCTGATTTCCTAATGTCTCTATTGATATCTGCTTTCCTACATATTTTGCCCTGTGCATCATTGTGACTGACTCTTCACTTGTGTTGACATTTACATTGACTCTCTAACCAAAACCCTATTGCTAAAGAACTTTTGTTCCAAATCCTATACTCACTTTTCTTCCTAAACTTACCGACTATCTTTCTAATACAACTGACTATAACTTTTTGAATGGATGTTCTCTTCTACATTCAATGATCCAAGTACAGTTCAGGTTTCTATTCAACCGGGTGAGGGAGTAGATTCTGCAGTTTGGCAATTGGGGACAGCACATTCTGGCAACAAGATTAGCAAAGAGTTCTCAAGATTTCAACAGTGTTTTGTTAAGCGTACAGAAAAACAGGAAGTGACAAGTACATATTTTATTAACCTTTCATTCCCCACTTCTTTTTCTGGCTACTTTTAATAATAAAAGTGATCGTTGTGGGGTGTCACATTCTATGTCTGCTAGTGGGGTATTACCATAATTTTAATTTTTCCAATTTGAGCTTGGAGAAAAGAAATTACAAGATTGAGGAAACAGGGTTTTATAGTTAGTAATACTATGAGGATTATTATTGGACCGGCCAGGGTTGATAAAAACGTAATTAACCAGGGGGACTGTGTAAAAAAAGACTCAAACTACCCTTTTTGTGCCTCTCTCTCTCATTGTTGCTCTTCAAGGCATCTTTTTAATTTACTCATATATTTTTTTACAACTCCAGTATTGTCGACATAAAAACAACATTCTTCCCTCAATGAAGCACAAAGGCCCCCTTCTGTCATGAAAAGGAGGTCCAACACTCGCCTTTTCTGTAAAACAACTTCAGAGAGAGAGGTTAAAGATTCCTGCAAAGCTGTGATGGAGGTTTCTAAAATCTTTAAGTTTTGATCTATTGCTGCTTCTAATTGGGTCACTTGTTGTGTCCCATGGACCAGAGCAGTGGTTCTTGTGCCCAACCCTGCAGCAACTCCTATTCGTAATAGAATGGCTAAGGTGAGGGACATATGTTCCCAGCGGAACCGGGTTGTATGTCCCCCTCTTTGATCTTCAAATGAACCTGCGTCATGATAGAGCACTCTGGGAAACATCTGCACCATTTCACAATTAATCACATCTGTTGACCATTTCATGAAAACATAAACAATGTTTAAGTATATAGAATTATACTGTTGTAGGGACGGACAAGGCAAGGCACCTAAGATAGCACCAAAGACACGGAAACAGTCTTTTTTGGTTTCAACCAGATTCAGAGGGCATTGCTTCTGTTGTAATCAATTAATCCCCTGAAACCCAAATTACGTAGTTTCAGAATTTTGTACCCAACACGTAAGGGAAGGGGCTCAGAAGTTCACAGTCTGCAGAAGTTCACAAAAAGCAGTTTTTGTTTCTGTTTTTTCCTCAGTTTGGGCAAGTTAACTTTTCAAGGACACCTGGGTGGGGGTGTCTTCCCTTTCTTTTTTCCCCCTTCCAGCTGTTTCCATACAGCCCAGTTTGTAACTTCTTTATCTTAGAAATGTAGCCATCTCTGTGAAGCCCCAGCTCAAGGCCAGAGGCCTTTTTTTCAAATATTTTGTGAAAAACTAGTAAGGGTGTGTCTAGATCAGGACTGCTGAATTTTTTAGCCAGTTGCCAAGGAGACCAGGGCAACACAAAAATAGGAAGTTTATCTACAGTGAACTCTTTTATCAGGACTCTTTTGCTGAAAGTCCTAAATCAGCCATGGTGAAGACTTCTGGAGAAGGTCAGTTAAGACTTTTCTGTGGGCCTGGTACAGAGGGGGACAATTTGGAAGGCAGGGATAAGAGCAGCTCTGTGGATCTGAGAATGAGGAAGGAGAGATGTAAAAGAATATTGGGAGAGGGCTTTGGGATCTTAATAGCAACAAAAACTTGAGCAGTAGAACAGATAGAACAGAGGGGGAGACGGGAGTGAGATTCCAAAAAGCCTGTGAGGGACTTTAAATTCTTAGTAACCTGTTTTTAGTGATGACAAAGCAACATTAAAGGCCATTTTCATTACATCTTGTATTAGGGTCTGAGGATTCTTCTCAGCGGGTTTGAGCTTTGCATTAGGTGGTAAGAGGACTGGGTGGGACCCGGTGCGGGCACTGACAGGAGAGGAGAGGAGTGAGTGAATGGAGTGGTACCTCAGTACCTGCAACCTCAGCAAGGGAGCAATGGTCTGAGAACCAGTCGAGATTTGGGTTTTTGATCTAGATATTGGAGGGGAGAAATCAAGTTGCTGAGGTGGGAGTGACAGCAGAGAGTCTGGAGCACAAGGCTGAGGGTGAGCATCTATTGGAGAAGCATAGTTCAGGATGTGAGCAAAGGAGAGAGAAGGCCTCCACATAGCGGAATCTCCTTTCACCCTTTTGAGCACTTGCAGAAGTTAAAAAGGTCACACAGAATTTGAGGATCTAGAGACCCCTCTGGGGGCCATCGGTTTTGGTTATCTAATTCGTAATATGGCCAATGCTGTGTACAGAATTTGATGAGGAGTTTGGGTTCCATCTGACAGTCCCTGTATGCTCACATCCCCATGACTTACAATAGAAGTTTGCTCTCCCCCCCCACAGCCGTGACTGTTTGTGGCTTTGATAGTCTGCCGGGCAAACATAGTAATCTAGGCTAGCCAACCTGCATCTGGCTCACGTTTCCCTACATCTATAATGTTTGTTTCCATTATCTATCGTACGGAAGGGATTTAATGGAATTTTAGTGGGATCCTGTTAATCAGGGATATCCCAATAGGAAAGACTTATAGCCAGCTGACAAATGACTGGGTGGAGAGATGGCCACCAGGTTCGTAAGGGGCCTGTATTCGAGATAGGCCATACTTCATGTCCAGTAGGATTTGTGATCAGCCATCGCAGCTTAAGGGGCTGATGAGGGTTAAGAATACTGGTCGTCAAGGGGAGAATAAATATCTTCCAGGATCTTCTTTACAACCATTTGCGATGTTTCTTTTTTCTTCTTTTTTATTTCTTTTTTTTTGTGTGTGTGGGGAAGGCTTCAATACATCCTGAAAATGTATGTTCAAAGACTAGGAGTTATTTAAGTCCATACCTTACTGGCTTAATTTTAGTAAAGTCCACTTCCCAGAATTGTCCTCGTCTGGTTCCTCATAGGTGCTTTCCTGCAGGAAGCTTGGAAGTGTAAGCTTTAACCAATTAATGGACCTGACAGGCTTTGTTACCCATTCAGTTATTTCCTTTTGCTGTGAGTAGGTTAGTGGAAAACTGTGTTCTTGATCCTTCACGAATGAATGCAGTTTCTTTGAACAAAGGTGAGTGAGTTGATGAACATTTGCTACTGACATAGTTAGAGCCATGATTATAGGAGTAGTTACTGAAGGATTAAAAAATTCCACTTGAGGGCCTTCAGGGTTAAAAGTTATTTTGGCCCAGAGCTTGGTGAGCAGAACTCTGCGCATCAATGGGGCCAGGCATTCTGGGATTACTAGGAAGGAGTGATGGATTTTTCCTTTTCCCTGGTCCATGGTCCTCTTAGTTGACAAAGCCCAATATTTACTTCTGTTAGACTCTTGAATTAGAGACCTTTTATTCGGTAGAGGGCCCAATGGGCCTTATGGGCTGAGTATATTGCCCCTGTATCTACTTCAAAGTTTATTGTGTTCCCCTCCACTTCAAAAGTTACCTTGAGGTCAGGGAGAGGATCTGAGCCCGGACTTTCTTAGTATTCCTCCAGAGTCAGAATATCTGGCAGGCATGGCTGTCTCTTTCTAGGGCACTCTTTGGCCCAGTGTCCTTTTTCTTTAGAGTAGGCACATTGATCTGAGGCCAGGGGTGGCCTCTAGTGTGTGCCCAGGTATCCCTTCCTGTCTCTCTGTTTCTTAGTTTCTGGCCTATTTGTTGTTGTGACCAGGACCTTAGTCAATGCCTTAGTCTGTCTTTTGTTTCTTTTATCCTCACTCAGCTCCCTTCTCTTCCTCAGTTTCTCTCTTAAAGTATACCTTCTCGGGTTCTCTGACTAATCCCTCAAAGTCATATCTTGTAATCCATGTAAGCATTGTAACTTTCTTTTAATATCCAGGGCAGCTTTCCCAATAAAGGCCATTGTGACAGATGCCTTTTGATCCTCTGCCTGAGGATCGAAAGGAGTATGTCTCTTATATGCCTACATAATTATCTCTAGGAACATACAGGGAGATTCATCAGGCCCTTAAATAATCTCTCTTACCTTGGCCAAATTAGTTGGTCACCTAGCGGCCACTAAGATACCCACTATTAGAGCCCGGCGATAAGTGGACAGATGCTCCCTACCTTCAAAGGTGTTGGGGTCCCAGTTGGGTCGTTTCAAGAGAAAGCCGGCTTTGAATATGTTGGGAAGTTGTGTCGGTCACGCATTTGGTCCGAGGATACTTTTTTCAAGCCTCCAGGAGGATTCTCTTTTGTTCCTCTGTCATGAAGAGAGTCCCTAGGAGTTGTTGGCAGTCATCCCAAGTAGGTTGGTGTGAAAACATCAATGACTTCACCAGACCTGAGAGCCAGGTTGGGTCCTCGGTAAAAGGGGGATTGTTATTTTTCCATTTATATAGGTCTGAAGAGGAGAAGGCCAATACTGGTAGGCTTCCATTTTTTTCCCCATGGACATCGTCAATCATTGGTCCTTAGGGATGGAGGGAAGCAACACGGGAGTTCCAGGGTTTTCAATCATTTGCCACCGGCGAGTTCCTTTAGCAAGTCCAGCTTCCTCCAGGGGAGGAGGGGCTGTGTGTGACGCAGGGGAGTTATCTGGAGGGCCCTGGGCTGGCTTAGCGTCCTCCAATTGCGGAGAGGCTGAGTCAGCAGCTGGAGAATCACTTAGAGGGTGTTGGGGGTTGTGGGACAAGGGTAGAAGATAAGGAAGGGGAGGAGAGTCCAGTAGAGTCAAATCTTGTGACTCAGGGAGAACAGAGGGTGGAGGAGGAGGAGGAGCAGAGGGGTTGAGAGATCGTGGGGGAAGGAGTAGGAACGGGGACACAGCAAGGAAAGGCTTCACCCACGGAAGAGGAGATTTGCAGAGGTCCTGCCAAGTTAAGGTATATTCCTTTTTATCAGTATGGCTATGTGGCCCTAGCTGTAAGACAATATCTCTGTCTTTTTAAATTAGTGGGAAGTAGAAAGATCCTTCTAGGGGCCATCCGAATCCAAAGGTGGGCCATTCTGAGGCACACAGAGTCTGCCAGGTCCAGCGTTTTACTGAAAAAGAAACATTCTGAGCCCTTAAGCAGACTTTGGTCCATAGATCAAGGGTCAGGGACAGAGGCATTGAAGTGATCTGTCCCATAATGAAAGATACACAAACAGTAAAAGGAACGGCACAGGACACAGACAAGAGAAAACAATAAAGACAGGCAAAGGACGTCCAACACTGAGACCAAGACTGAGCAGGTGGCAAAACCCGATGGGCTGGCAATACCGAATCTGAAACAAAGTATCACTGAGTCGAGGAGACTATTATTCCTCGATTCCCGAGTCCTCTGTGGCGTCCCCCAGGGACTTGGCTTGTGGCTCTGTGACACGTCTGCCAGCCACCATCAAAGAGAGCTCACACACTTCATCGACAGCCATTTTGCCAAGCCCTAACCTGAAAAATGTAACCAGAAAGAGGCGCCTTACTTACCCTGAGAGTAGCCCATTGGGGTCTCTCGTTCACCGCTGCTGGATTTCGGTGGAACCTCCATATATAAAGATCAGAAGAGCATTGGGGGAAGAGACCACTAAGAGACTCTCTCATGCAAAAACAAAGGGTTTATTGGGGGTCCAGCATGCTGGGGCTCAGAGCTCATTTGAATAGAGCAGAGAACCCTGAGAACAGCTTAAGCAGAGCTTATATACTTTCCTTGAAGAGGGCAGGGAGGAAAGTTTATTGATGGGCCTGGGCGGGTGAGCAGTTTGCGTGCAACTGGGTGAGGGAGTACATTCTGAAGTTTGGCAGTTGGGGACAGCACATTCAGGGAAAAAGATTAGAAAACGCTTCTCAAGATTTCAACAGTGTTTTATTAAGCATACAGAAAAACAGGAAGTGACAAGAATCTATTTTATTAACATTTCACTACCGACTATACTTTGCCAGATTTCCTAAAGTCTCTATTGATATCTGCATTCCTACATATTTTCCCCAGTTCATCATTGTGATTAATTCTTCACATGTGCTGACATTTACATTCACTCAATACCCGAAACCCTATAGCTAAAGAACTTTTGGTCCAAATCCTATACTCACTCTCCTTTATAAACATACCGACTATCTTCCTAATACTCCTGACTATCCATTTTGACTGGAAGTTCTCTTTGAAAATCAATCATCCAAGTTACAAGGTCCTATGCTTAATACCGCAATCAAGGGCCCAATGCCCTTCTGGGCTTCAAATCTTACCTAGATTTCTGTTTTCAGATTCCTATATTTTACCTATATATTCTTGAAAATATCGCAGATTCCCAATACCATTATTCATCCAGCAGAATGATTTCTATTCCAAATCAAACCTGTTATTAACCCTAACCAATCTAACTTTAGAGAAGAGCAAGGACAGAGTTGGTCTTAAAATACAGGAATGTAGGGTATCTTCCAACTGCTGAGAAACTCAAAGGTCTATGCGCAAATGATCCCTAGAGAAGTTGTAGGCACCTATGAAGGAACTGAGAGAGCAAAAGTCATCTTTCATTGCAAACAACCTGGTCAGCATGAAGGGATGTGTCTGAATCAGCCTCTCTCTTCTTTATGTAGAGAAGAAGGACAAAACGAGACCTCTGTGGAGAGCTGTTCCTGGTTACCAATGTTTGATATACCATTCTAACTTGTGAAAGTGTCAAAGGAATTAGGGACAGCCTCCATTTCATGGGACCTTTGGAAGCAAATGTTAGGACAACGTGCTTGCCAAGGCATTGACCTCATTCAGTTCCTGAAGGAAGTGACCTCACCTCACATTCTTGGTGAATGAACTCTCTGAACTTGGGATCCATGCATCCAGGCACACAAATCTAGTCCCAGGCCCAGTCCCAGTGGTCTCCCTTCTTTTGATTTACCAAGGACAGAGTCAGTATTTCTTGGTATCTACTGATGTGAGGATGGCCAAATGCCAGGAAAGCTCTGAAGAGTGGCCTTTCCTGAGTAAGCAGGAAGTGGCTCACCGCTGTCTCCTGACAACTTTCCAGAGTTGGCCAAGGAAACCAGATCTGAGACAGAACAGGCCATTTGATGGGAACATAGTACGGCCCACCAGTCAGAGGTCACACCTGATAGTCAGAGACCTACTTTGGGAAAGGAGGTGACTTTGTGGGTGTGAGTGTGTGTTTGTGATTTTGTCTCATGTTTTGAGAATAGGTAGGAAAGGCAGTTTGTTTGGTTTGGAGTGCACGATTTCTAACAAGTGATTTGACAAGGCGAGTGTTTTTAAGTCTGTGTATCCCACTGTGTCCATGGTTGTAGACATTAGAAAAGAGAATGCATCAAAGGATGTGTCCAGGCTAGTAGAAAGCTTACCAGAATTCTTTCTGCCCAATGTATGAAAGGAATGCGGCTTGCCTTATGGATGGGTAACACCTGCTATCTTCCTAAGTTCCTGTTTTCTTCCTGAATTCTGGCCACTCTCCAGAATAGGCTCATGATCTTGTGAGCAAGATAAGTACCACCTCCAAGCTCTGTGACATGGCCATGTACTGGATAGCTGAAGGGAATGGTGAGCATCTCAGAAAATTCAGATATCAGTGTGACCAGGAAAGTCTCAGTGGAGAAACACTGCTTTGGGCCATTTGCTAACCTATTGTTCTGTTCCCCTGAATGTTAGGAAGGTCTTTGCCTCAGGCCACCCCTTTGTGAAGCCTAAAGAAAACAGTTTTCAAATGGAAATGAATGGGCATCACCTGTGGCTCTTTGCTTAATTGCTTTGGAAAGGGATGTGTCTGAATCAGCCTCTTGGCCCTGTGTGAGGTTGTGGCTTAGATTCTCAGCACCTGGTGGATGTAAAGAGAGATCCCATGTGTGCATCCAAAACCAAAATGGCCAAAAAGCAGTCCTTGTGGATGAAGTCTGTCGCCTTCCTCTTTAAAGTTCTTGAAATCCATCAAATGAGACTAGGGATCCTTTGGGTCAAATGGGTTCTTCAAAGACCTGCAGAGGTGCTTGTGATTCCTCATGACTGCAAATCACATAAAAATATATACCTGACACTCAGTTTTCCACAAATTGGAGAAGCATAGAAGTATTAACGTCTAGCATATTTGATCACTCCTGTTTCACATGAAGGGTGTCCAGACCACCCTGAATTTATTCCAATGAGGGGCAAGGGAGTTATTTTGGACACTCTCTTGGACTCCGCCACTCATGGAAACCTTCCGCCAGAGGTTGTGATTAGTGTCTATATGGAAGAAGATGAGGGCCATATGGGAGGGTTTTGGTTTTAAATTTGGTCATTTGTGTCCAGTATGAAGACATGACCTGGACCACCTGGGCTTGAACTCTGGTGTGATTCCCCTTAGAGACTGAATTCAGAGAAGTATTGCCATAAATTTTGTTGGGATTTTAGGAGTCCACCCATGAGAATCACCCTTGGAATCTGAGATCTAGGCCCAGGTTGGCTTTCCACAGAGCCCTGGGTATCTCAGCCAGGATATCACATGATTTAATTCTGAAAGACTTGGCAGCCATAGTTGAGAGTCACAACACCCATGGACGTCACATTGTAGACCTCAATGGGCCTGGCTTCATGTGACATTTTGGCCACTCTTTGGGAAGCCTTGCCTGTGAGAGTTCTACAGAGCATTCATTGAAATGAGCTTCCTCACCATTTAATGGTTCCTAATTGAATTGAAACCCACAGTGCCTGCAACGTCATCCTTGAAAAATGCCTAGATAAATACCATGAAATTTTTGAAATTCCCATGACCAGGTGGCACTGGAGAAACTTTGGATGTCCTGTTGCTGATCGTAAATATGCAAGACAGTGCCTTGATTGAGTGGGTTTCATGAAAATGGTGTAGAACAGAGATGCCAGTATGTTGGAACCTGCTGAGTAGTGGGCCTAGAGCAGTGGTAGGCAGATGTGTGATAAAAAATTTGTGGTGGGGCCATGTGGATCTGCCATTGGCTTCCAAATGGCTTGTGACTGACATGGTGCAGCCAGCAGACCCTTCCATGTAAAGGCTTCTTGTTATATGGAGATGTTTCCGGGCAATGTTCAGAATCAGGTTGCTATGGACATGTGGTCAAGCTATGTGGGATAGAAGCCTGGTTGGTGCATTCTCCTGCAGACCCTGACCAACCACACATGACAGAATTGCCTCCAGAACTGTGTCCCAGTTGAACTTCTTTTATTTCATGAAGCAAATGCCAAAGTCCCAGTGCAGCAGCAAGAAACACCACGAAAAGTGGAGGATGACCAAATGGCTTCCCAGTCCACATGGGAATACCCTTAGCCACCAGTGGCCACAGTTTACTTACAAAGAGAGAATTCAGCACTGCTGCCTCATGTTCATTGGAAAATAAGAATCATGTCCTCCAGGTCACATAGATGCAGAAACAGCTTTGATGGTCTCACTAGAAAGAAGCTAAAGTTCCTGACAAAAACATATATTTCAAGTGCCCAAACTCAGAGGCATTTTCTCAAGAAGTATTTAGGCCAGCAGAGCTCCATATATATGGTGTGTTTATCCTGTCCCATATTAGGAAAACTCCTCTACCACTTCCAAGGTTGTAAACCCCTGAGCATATTATTCACAGATTTTATTACTCTACTCCTCTAATTGTGTCTTACTTTGGGGGAAGGAAATGTCAAGGAATTGTTCTGGATGAGAGTGGGAAGATTTTGTTTAGCACATATTTGCATAAACATTGGTTTCATTTTTCTATTTTACATTTGATATACTGAATCCCTGACACTAACACATACCCTACTAGATTCTGAATACTAATCATAATATGATGGAGAAAAATAACCGAAACAGAATAGAAATACAAGCAGTTCAGAGGAGGCACGTTGTATACTTGGACTTGCCTTTTGCATTATATAGGGTAGGAGTTATAAATCTAGTAAATTTTTTGTTGAAATAGTTTTCCATGTGCTTTTAAAGTTAACAAATATGTGAATTCCTGTCTCCCTTTCTCTGTATTCTATTCAGCACATGTATTTTTATATGCACATATAGAATCCTACCTGGTATCACACGTACATTCTTGTGAGTTACATAACTTGGCAGATACAAAGTGTGAGAAGAGATCACTCCTCCTAAACGCTGTTTGAACTGAAAATTCAAACTATGGGTGAGCTTCCTAGTTGAAAAAAGTTATACATAAATCCATATCCAGTAAAATGAATATTTTTGGATATGTGGATGATATGTATTTCACGGTGTAATTCGATTGGCATATATATTGCTAATTTTTAAAATCTGTGTGTGGTTATATATATATATATATATATATATATATATATTCTCTCCAGATATTTCAAAATATTTAATATATGTGTCTTATTATACACTCCCTAAATTCATTCATGAATATGTATGTGGATTTATAAAAAACTTTTCACAAGATTATTCTCAGAAATATTCATTCACCTGATATACGTATTTTTTTCCTAGTATTGAAAACTAACTTCAGTGAATGGTGCATATGAATCCTAATATTTCTACAGTAACTGATCCAGTTTCACATCAATGCAAGTAGATTCCTATGGGACATGATATGTATTTTGAAGTTCATTTTTATTTCAACACTGGTACATTACTATTTCTTCAGTTTATGCACATTATAGGATATATATTTCATCCACAAGTTCACAAATTTATAGGCATATATTTCACTTTCAATCACTTTCTGCTTCAGAAAACACGTGTTCCGCCATGTTTCAAACTGGTCTTTTCATGAGACTTCTTTCAAAACACATTATTTTTGATTTCCATAATCACTTTTGAAGCAAAACTCACACACTCTTCATGATAAACCATAAGCCTAGGATTACAATTAGACGTATAACTAGTTGTTA
Organism: Callospermophilus lateralis; assembly: GCF_048772815.1. NCBI lineage: Eukaryota > Metazoa > Chordata > Mammalia > Rodentia > Sciuridae > Callospermophilus > Callospermophilus lateralis. Next base: position 744,552 of record NW_027515754.1, on the reverse strand, counting down.
TGAATGATTCTATATCAATATATGATTTCTTGAGAGGCAAGATGGCCGCAAAGGGAGTGCAGTAACTCCGTGTACTGCGTCACTGTGAGGGAAAATGACGAGTTAGAACGGCTAAAAGCTATCTTGTTAGGAATTTCCAGCAAAATTGGGGTGCTCCAAAACCTAGTGGAAGGATCAGCTTCAGGGGCTCAAATGCGAGCGATCTGTCCGTCTGTATGGAGCGCTGCTTGTTCGGCAGATCACCCCATGGCTGGAGTCTGTGGCGCGCGCTGGGAAACGACAGGCTGGTGGCGCAGAGATACAGCGATGTTGATTCTGTGGGCTCCTGCCAGCTAGGCATTTGCTGAGCTCGGAGCTGAATTCTGGGTTGGAGACGGGGAAAGGAAACGGTCCAGTTTGGTTCTCCACACCGGTCAGACCACGGAGGAAGCCAGCGGCCACCATCTTGGAGAGCTGACGTCACCATCCTTGTTTTCGACTGATTGCAGCTCTTTCAGCTATAGAACAGGTAATTTCAGGCTGACAATTGTCTGCATCTCGCAAACAAATTGCTCAGACTTAGTGCTAAATAACCCGCGGAAACTGCTTCTTGGAGCCTGCTCCTATCAGAACACGCACCGAGCCCGGAGTGTCGGAGTTCCGGCTCCCGGAGCTGCTCTGGCCCAGGGCTATAGAACCCGCTGAAACTGCTTCTTGGAGCCTGCTCCTGTCGGAGCATGCACCAAGTTTGGAGAGGCCGAATTCTGGCTCCCGGAACTGTTTTGGCCCGGTGATAAAGAACCCGCGGAAACTGTTTCTCGGTCCGGGTCCTGCTGAATACTGTGGAGGCCAGAGGGGCCGAACAGAGCCGCCGCCCGGGCCCGGAACAGGTCCAGCGACCTGCCGGCGTGGTAGTCAAGAAAACCCGGAGGCAGCGCTGGCACAGGAGCCGGCGGGAGCTGCGCGGCACGGGTCTCCCAGCTACCGCTCCCACCAGTGTTGACAACTGAGGTCTCTTGCACCGACTCGCCTCGGCGTGGGACTCACGGCTACCGCTCCCACCAGTGCTGACAACTGAGGTCTCTTGCACCAGATACGGGGGCGTGGCTACCAGAAGGTAAGCAAATTGGCTGGGGGTTCTCAGCCCCAAGCTCTACAAACTTAGGGCCTGAGGGAGGCCAACAAGAAGAGTGTGCCCAGGCACTAATGAAACAGCTGCTCCACGTGTGTGCAAGGTAGGCGGAACTGTGAACACCGACAAAACAAGCCCAGTGAACCGCCAGACACATCCCTCCGGTTGGGGGAGGGGCAGAGCCACCGGGCGCCTGCAAGGTAGGCGGACCCGCGACCCACCAGCAGAAAAGGCACAGCAATCCACAGAGCGGCATAGCCACCCCCCGAGCCTACAAGGTAGGCAGACCTGTGACCTACCGGCAGGTCATGCCCAAAACCTGCGGAGGGGCACAGCTGCCCCAAGTGCCTGCTAGGTAGGCTGAACCGTGACCACCAACAGAACAGGCCCAGCGGCCGGCCAGACACATCGCCCCGCCCAGGTTGGGGGAGGGGCAGAGCCGCCGGGCGCCTGCAAGTTAGGCATACCTGCGAATCACCAGCAGATCAGGCCCAGCAACCGCGGAGCGGCAGAGCCACCCCCGGGCCTGCAAGGTAGGCACACTTGCCACCCACCGGCAGGTCAGGCCCAACAAACTGCGGAGGGGCACAGCTGCCCCACGAGCCTGCTAGGTAGGCAGAACCCTGACCACCGACAGAACAGGCCCAGAGGCCGGCCAGATACATCGCCCCGCCCCGGTTGGGGGAGGGGCAGAGCAGCCCGGCGCCTTCAAGGTAGGCAGACCTGCGACTCACCAGCAGATCAGGCCCAGCAACTGTGGAGCGGCAGAGCCACTCCCGGGCCTGCAAGATAGGCGCACTTGCCACCCACCGGCAGGTCAGGCCCAAGAAACTGCGAAGGGGCACAGCTGCCCCACGAGCCTGCTAGGTAGGCAGAACCCTGACCACCAACAGAACAGGCTCAGAGGCCGGCCAGACACATTGCCCCACCCCGGTTGGGGGAGGGGCAGAGCCGCCGGGCGCCTGCAAGTTAGGCAGACCTGCATCTCACCAGCATATCAGGCCCAGCAACCCGCGGAGCGGCAGAGCCACCCCCGGGCCTGCAAGGTAGACGCACTTGCCACCCACCGACAGGTCAGGCCCAGCAACTCTCAGAGAGACACAGCTGCTCCACGCGCGTGCAGGGTAGGCGGAACCGTGACCACCGACAAAAGAGGCCCAGTGGACCGCCAGACACATAGCTCCGGTTGGGGGAGGGGCAGAGCCGCTGGGTGCCTGCAAGGTAGGCGGACCCGCGACCCACCAGCAGAACAGGCACAGCAATCCACAGAGCGGCAGAGCCACCCCCCGAGCCTACAAGGTAGGCAGACCTAAGACCCACCGGCAGGTCAGGCCCAAAAACCTGCGGAGGGACACAGCTGCCCCACGTGCCTGCTAGGTAGGCTGAACCGTGACCACCAACGGAACAGGCCCAGGGGCCAGCCAGACACATCGCCCCGCCCCGGTTGGGGGAGGGGCAGAGCCGCCGGGCGCCTGCAAGTTAGGCAGACCTGCAACTCACCAGCAGATCAGGCCCAGTGACCCACGGAGCGGCAGAGCCACCCCTGCGCCTGCAAGGTAGGCACACTTGCCATCCACGGGCAGGTCAGGCTCAGCAACTCTCAGAGGGACACAGCTGCTCCACGCACGTGCAATGTAGGCGGAACCGTGACCACCAACAAAACAGGCCCAGTGGCCCGCCAGATACATCACCCCGGTTGGGGGAGGGGCAGAGCCGCCACCAGCGCCTTTTAGGTAGACAGACCTGCAACCGACAGACAGAACAGGCCTAGTGGCCAGCAGAGGGGCAAAACCGCTGCTCACTCCTGCAAGGTAGGCGGACCTGTGACCACCGAAAGAACAGGCCCATCGAAAGTACAGGCACAGCGGCCTCCCGGCGTGGTAGGCACATTGCCTCAATTGAAGGAGGGGCAGAACCACCGCCAAAGCCTGCAAGGGAGACGATGCAGCTATACAAAAGCAATATAAATATATAGGGGGAAAAATCAATAACACAACAGTTTCACCAAGCAGAAAGAAACGCGATCAGTATGAAAAGACAAGGAAAAAAAGGACCACAAGCAATGCAGGTCAATTCAACTTTAGAAGAGGTAATATCTGCAGCAGATGGAATGTCAGATAAAGAATTCAGGATATACATGCTTCAGATGATCTGGAGTCTCAAGGAAGACATTAGACATCAAAATCAGACAATGAAAGACCACTTCGACCACTTCGACAATGAATTACATAAACAAATCCAAGAAGCAAAAGATCAATTATTCAGGGAGATAGAGGTTATAAAAAACAAACAAACAGAAATCCTGGAAATGCAGGAAACAATAAACCAACTTAAAAACTCAATTGAGAATACTACCAGCAGAGTAGAACACTTAGAAGATAGAACATCAGACAATGAAGACAAAGTATTTCAACTGGAGAAGAACATAGACAGCCCAGCAAAGCTGTTAAGAAACCATGAGCAGAACATTCAAGAAATATGGGATAACATAAAGAGACCAAACTTAAGAGTCATTGGGATACAGGAAGGTATTGAGGTCCAAACCAAAGGAATGAGCAATCTATTCAACGAAATAATACGAGAAAACTTCCCAGACTTGAAGAATGAGACAGAATCCCAAATCCTAGAAGCCTACAGGACGCCGAATGTGCAAAATCATAAGAGATCCACACCTAGACACATTATAATGAAGATGCCCAACATACAGAATAAGGAGAGAATTTTAAAAGCTACAAGAGAAAGGAAGCAGATTACATTTAGGGGTAAACCAATCAGGATAACAGCTGATCTTTTAACACAGACTCTGAAAGCTAGAAGATCCTGGAATAACATATTTCATACACTAAAAGAAAATGGGTTCCAACCAAGAATTGTGTATCCCGTGAAATTAAGCTTCAGGATGGAAGATGAAATTAAAACCTTTCATGATAAACAAAAGTTAAAAGAATTTGCAGCTAGAAAACCATCTCTTCAAAACATCCTCGGCAAAATATTACAGGAAGAGGAAATGGAAAATGTCAATGAAAACCAACAGCGGGAGGTAGTACAGTGAAGGGGGGGGGAATAATCAAAGAGGAAAACAAACCATGTTTAGTAACATAAATAAACCAATATGGCTGGAAGAACACCCATATCTCAATAATAATCCTAAATGTTAATGGCTTAAACTCACCAATTAAGAGACACAAGCCAGTAGAATGGATCACAAAACAAGACCCAACAATATGCTGCCTTCAGGAGACGCATTTGATAGGAAAAGACATACTTAGACTGAAGGTGAAAGGTTGGGAAAAATCATATCACTCATATGGACTTCGAAAACAAGCAGGAGTGTCCATATTCATATCAAATAAAATAGATTTCAAGCCAAAGTTAATCAAAAGGGATGAAGATGGACACTACATACTTCTCAAGGGAACCATACACCAACAAGACATAACAATCATAAATATATATGCCCCAAACAATGGTGCAGCTATGTTCATCAAACAAACACTTCTCAAGTTCAAGAGTCTAATAGACAACCATACAATAATCATGGGAGACTTCAACACACCTCTCTCACCACTGGACAGATCTTCCAAACAAAAGTTGAATAAGGAAACTATAGAGCTCAATAACACAATTAATAACCTAGACTTAATTGACATATATAGAATATACCACCCAACATCAAGCAGTTACACTTTTTTCTCAGCAGCACATGGATCCTTCTCAAAAATAGATCATATATTATGTCACAGGGCAACTCTTAGACAATATAAAGGAGTAGAGATAATACTATGCATCTTATCTGATCATAATGGAATGAAATTGAAAATTAACGATAAAAGAAGTAAGGAAAAATCATGCATCACTTGGAGAATGAACAATAGGTTACTGAATGATCAATGGGTTATAGAAGAAATCAAGGAGGAAATTAAAAAATTCTTAAAGATAAATGAAAACACAGACACAACATATTGGAATCTATGGGACACATTGAAAGCAGTTCTAAGAGGAAAATTTATTGCTTGGAGTTCATTACTTAAAAAAAGAAAAAAACCAACAAATAAATGATCTAATACTTCAACTCAAAATCCTAGAAAAAGAAGAGAAAAACAACAGCAAAAGAAGTAGAAGACAAGAAATAATTAAAATCAGAGCTGAATTTAATGAAATCGAAACGAAAGAAACAATAGAAAAAATTGACAAAACTAAAAGTTGGTTCTTTGAAAAAATAAAAAAAATCGACAGACCCTTAGCCACGCTAATGAAGAGAAGAAGAGAGAGAACTCATATTACCAGCATACGGGATGAAAAAGACAATATCACAACAGACACTTCAGAAATACAGAAGATTATCAGAAATTATGTTGAATCCTTATACTCCAACAAAATAGAAGATAGTGAAGGCATCGATAAATTTCTTAAGTTATATGATTTGCCCAGATTGAGTCAGGAGGATATTGACAACCTAAACAGACCAATATCAATTGAGGAAATAGAAGATACCATCCAAAGAGTGCCAACTAAGAAAAGCCCAGGACCGGATGGGTATACAGCAGAGTTTTACAAAACCTTTAAAGAGGAACTAATACCAATACTTTTCAAGCTATTTCAGGAAATAGAAAAAGAGGGAGAACTTCCAAATTCATTCTATGAGGCCAACATCACCCTGATTCCTAAATCAGACAAAGACACTTCAAAGAAAGAAAACTACAGACCAATATCTCTAATGAACCTAGATGCAAAAATCCTCAATAAACTTCTGGCGAACCGGATACAAAAACATATCAAAAAAATTGTGCAACATGATCTGGTAGGATTTATCCCTGGGATGCAAGGTTGGTTCAATATACGGAAATCAATAAATGTTATTCACCACATCAATAGGCTTAAAAATAAGAACCATATGATCATCTCGATAGATGCGGAAAAAGCATTCGACAAAGTAGAGCATCCCTTTATATTCAAAACTCTAGAAAAACTAGGGATAACAGGAACATACCTCAATATTGTAAAAGCAATCTATGCTAAGCCTCAGGCTAGCATCATTCTGAATGGAGAAAAACTGAAGGCATTCCCTCTAAAATCTGGAACAAGACAGGGATGCCCTCTCTCACCACTTCTGTTCAACATAGTTCTCGAATCACTGGCCAGAGCAATTAGACAGACGAAAGAAAATAAAGGCATAAAAATAGAAAAGAAGAACTCAAATTATCACTATTTGCAGATGACATGATTCGATACCTAGCAGACCCAAAAGGGTCTACAAAGAAACTATTAGAGCTAATAAATGAATTCAGCAAAGTGGCAGGCTATAAAATCAACACGCATAAATCAAAGGCATTCCTGTATATCAGCGACAAATCCTCTGAAATGGAAATGAGGACAACCACCCCATTCACAATATCCTCAATAAAAGTAAAATACTTGGGAATCAACCTAACAAAAGAGGTGAAAGACTTATACAATGAAAACTACAGAACCCTAAAGAAAGAAATAGAAGAAGATCTTAGAAGATGGAAAAATATACCCTGTTCATGGATAGGTAGAAGTAACAACATCAAAATGGCGATATTACCAAAAGTTCTCTATAGGTTTAATCCAATGCCAATCAAAATCCCAACGGCATTTCTTGTAGAAATAGAGAAAGCAATCATGAAATTCATATGGAAAAATAAAAGACCCAGAATAGCAAAAACAATGCTAAGCAGGAAGTGTGAATCAGGCGGGATAGCTATACCAGACTTCAAACTATACTACAGAGCAATAGTAACAAAAACACCATGGTACTGGTAACAAAACCGGCGGGTTGACCAATGGTACAGAATAGAGGACACAGAAGCCAATCCACAAAACTACAACTATCTTATATTCGATAAAGGGGCTAAAAGCATGCAATGGAAGAAGGATAGCATCTTCAACAAATGGTGCTGGGAAAACTGGAAATCCATTTGCAACAAAATGAAACTGAATCCCTTTCTCTCGCCATGCACAAAATTTAACTCAAAGTGGATCAAGGAACTTGATATCAAATCAGAGACATGGCATTTGATAGAAGAAAAAGTTGGCTATGATCTACATACTGTGGGGTCGGGCTCCAAATTCCTCAATAGGACACCCATAGCACAACAGTTAATAACTAGAATCAACAAATGGGACTTACTCAAACTAAAAAGTTTTTTCTCAGCAAAAGAAACAATAAGAGAGGTAAATAGGGAGCCTACGTCCTGGGAACAAATCTTTACTCCTCACACTTCAGACAGAGCCATAATATCCAGAATATACAAAGAACTAAAAAAATTAGACAATGAGATAACGAATAACCCAATCAACAAATGGGCCTAGGACCTGAACAGAAATTTCTCAGAGGAGGACATACAATCAATCAACAAGTATATGAAAAAATGCTCACCATCTCTAGCAGTCAGAGAAATGCAAATCAAAACCACCCTAAGATACCATCTCACTCCAGTAAGATTGGCAGCCATTAGGAATTCAAACAGCATCAAGTGCTGGCGACGATTTGGGGAAAAGGGTACTCTTGTACATTGCTGGTGGGACTGCAAATTGGTGCGGCCAATTTGGAAAGCAGTATGGAGATTTCTTGGAAAGCTCGGAATGGAACCACCATTTGATCCAGCTATTCTCCTACTCGGTCTATTCCCTAAAGACCTAAAAAGAGCACACTATAGGGACACTGCTACATCCATGTTCATAGCAGCACAATTCACAATAGCAAGACTGTGGAACCAACCTAGATGCCCTTCAATAGACGAATGGATAAAAAAAATGTGGCATTTATACACAATGGAGTATTACTCTGCATTAAGAAATGACAAAATCATAGAATTTGGAGGGAAATGGATGGCATTAGAGCAGATTATGCTAAGTGAAGCTAGCCAATCCCTTAAAAACAAATGCCAAATGTCTTCTTTGATATAAGGAGAGTAACTAAGAACAGAGTAGGGATGAAGAGCATGAGAAGAAGATTAACATTAAACAGGGATGAGAGGTGGGAGGGAAAGGGAGAGAGAAGGGAAATTGCATGTAAATGGAAGGAGACCCTTAGGGGTATACAAAATTACATACAAGAGGATGTGAGGGGAAAGGAGGAAAATATAAGGGGGAGAAATGAACTACAGTAGAGGGGGTAGAGAGAGAAGAGGGGAGGGGAGGGGGGAGGGGGGATAGTGGAGGATAGAAAAGGCAGCAGAATACAACAGACACCAGAATGGCAATATGTAAATCAATGGTTCTGCAACTGATGTGATTCTGCAATCTGTATATGGGGTAAAAATGGGAGCTCATATCCCACTTGAATCAAAGTGTGAAATATGATATATCAAGAACTATGTAATGTTTTGAACAACCTACAATAAAGATTAATTAAAAAAATATATGATTTCTTATATATTTTCAGATATCAATTCAATACATTATTTAAAGGGGAACCAGTTATATTATTTATTAACTGTATGATCTATTCATGCATTATCTCTATATTCATAGACACAGGGTACACCTATTTTTACCCTCAATACTAATTTATACGTTTTCAAAATATTCCTCAAAAAATGGTGGAAGAAATACTCATGTCACCTGATCTATATATACATTTTATCACAGTAATATTCTGGACAAAAAAATCAAAGGTCACCCTTAAGTTTGTACCAAAGCCTAAATGGAAAGTGAGCATGGATTACTAAAACCTTCCATGTCCAGGTGGCCTAATGATCTCAAATGTCAATCTTATTGGTGACTACATTTTTGTTTCTTCCTAAGATTATATATTCAACCTCAAGCCTGTTGAAAATGTCTAATCCTATCACTCACTTTATACTTTGCCTGATTTAGTAATGTCTCTATTTATATCTATTTTCCTACATATTTTCCCCTGTTCATCATTGTGACTGACTCTTCACTTGTGCTGACATTTACATTCACTGTCTACCTGAAACCCTATTGCTTATGAACTTTTGGTCTAAATCCTATTCTCACTCTTCTTTGTAAACCTACTGACTATCTTCCTAATCCTACCGACTATCCCTTTTTGAGTGGATGTTCTCTTCGACATTCAATCATCCAAGGTACAAGCTCCTATGCCATTGTATATAGATTTATCTGAGACATTTTTGCAGAAAATAATTCAAAGCTAAGTGTACCAATTAAGGGCCCAATGCCTTTCTGGACTTCATATCTTCCATAGATTTCTGTTTTTATACTTTTATTTCACCTATATATTCTTGTAAATATCATAGTTTCCCAATACCATTATTCGTCATGCAGAAGGATTCCTAACCCCAAATTGAACATGTTACTAACCCAAAACCATACATTGTTCTCTCAATCGAACTTTACAGAACAGCAGGGACAGGATTGCTCTTAAAATACAGGAATGTAGGGCATGTTCCAGCTGTTGAGAACATCAAAGGTCCATGCAGAAATGATCCCTTGAGAAGATGTAGGCAGCTACGAAAGACCTGAGAGAGAAAAGTCATCTTCTATGGCAAACAACCTTGTCAGCATGAAGGGATGTGTATGAATCAGCCTCTCTCTTCTTAATGTAGAGAAGATGGACCAAAACAGTGCTAGGTGGAGAGCTGTTCCCGGGTGCCCATGGTTTATATACCATTCTAACTTGTGAAAGTGTCACAGGAAGTAGGGGCAGCCTCCATCTCATGGGACTCTTGAAAGCAACTGTTAGGACAAAGTGGTTGTCAAGGCAATGACCTCATTCAGTTCCTGAAGAAGTGATCTACCTCACTTCCTTGGTGATGGAACTCTCTTAACTTGGGATCCAGGAAGCCAGGCACCCGGAGCCAGTCCAGTCCCAGACCCAGTAGGCTCACTTGTTTGAATTTACCAAGGAGAGTGTCAGTCTTTCTTGGTACCTACAGATGTGAGGATGGCCAAATACCAGGAGAGCTCTGCATAGGGGCCTTTCCTGAGAAAGTAGGTAGTGGTTCACCGCAGGCTCCTGACAACTTCACAGAGTTGGCCAAGGAGACCAGATCTGAGTTAGGACAGGCCATTTTGGGGGAACATAGTATGGCCCAACACTCAGAGGAAACTCCGGATAGTCACAGAGTTACATGGGGGAAGGAGGTGTCTTTGTGGGTGTGGGTGTGATTTTGTGGTTTTGTCTCATGATCTGAGAATAGGTAGGAAAGACGGTTTGTTTGATTTGGAGTGGTCTTCTTCTAGTAAGTCGTTGGACAAGGCAAGTGTTTCTATGTCTGTGTATCCCACTGTGTCCGTGGTTGTAGACATTAGAAAATAGAATGCAACAATTGATATGTCCTGTATAGTAGAAAGATTCCCGGCATTCATCCTGCCCAATTTATGAATGGACTGCAGCTTGCCTTATCCATGGGCAACACCTGCTACCTTCCTAAGTTCCTGTTTCTTCCAGAATTCTCACCACTCTCCAGAATAGTCTCATGGTTTTGTGTCCAAAATATGTACCACCTCCAAGCTCTGTGACATTGCCATGTCCTGGATAGCTGAAGGGAATGGCGAGCATCTCAGAAAACACAGATATCAGTGTGACCAAGAAAGTCTCAGTTGAGAAACCATGCTTTCGGCCTTTTGCTTATCAATTGTTCTGTTTCCCTGAATGTCAGGAAGGTCTTTGCCTCAGGCCACCCCTTTGTGAAGCCTGAAGAAAACAGTTTTCAAATGAAAATGAATGGGCACCACCTGTGGCTCTTTGCTTAATTGCTTTGGAAAGGGATGTGTCTAAATCAGCCTCTTGGCCCTGTGTGAGGTTGTGGCTTAGATTCTCAGCACCTGATGGATATAAAGAGAGATCCCATGTGTGCATCCAAAACCAAAATGGCCAAAAGAGCAATTATTGTGAATGAAGTCTCTCGCATTCATTTGTAAGGTTCCTGACCACCATCAAGTGAGAATACGGATCCTTTGGGTCAAATGAGTTATGCACAGCCCTGCAGAGGCTAGCCCATAGGTTTTTGGGTTTTCTCATGGCTCCAAATCATATAAAGAATCTATACCTGACAGTCAGTAGGCCTCAAATTGGAGATGCAGAGCAGTATTAACAGCTAGCCTATCTGATCACTCCTGGTTCACCGGATGGGTGTCCAGGCCACCTTGACTTTAGGCAAATGAGGGGCAAGGGAGCTTATTTTTGACACTGTCTTGGGCTGCACCCCTCATGAAAAACTCCAGCCAGAGGTTATGATAAGTGTCTATATGAAAGAAGATGAGGGCCATGTGGGAGTGTTTGGTTTTATTTGTGGTCATTTGTTTGGCGGTTGGAAGAGATAACTGGATCCACCTGGGCTTGAACTCTGGCATGATTCCTCTTAGAGACTGAGTTCTGGAATTTACCTCAAAGAAGTATTGCCATGAAATGTGTTGGGATTTTAGGAGGCCACGCATGAGAAGCCTCCCTTGAAAACTGAGATCGAGTGCCAGGGTGTCTTTCCACAGTGCAGTGAGAATCTCAGCCAGGATATCACATAATTTTATTCTGAAAGACTTGGCAGCCATAGTTGAGAGTCTAAACACATATGGAACTCATATTGTAGACCTCAATGATCCTGGCTTCATGTGACCTTTTGGCCACTCTTTGGGAAGCCTTGCCTGTGAGATTTCTCCAGAGTTTTTATTTAAATGAGCTTCCTTACCACATAATGGTTCCTGCATTAATTGAAACGTACAGTGACTCCAACTTCATCCTTCAAAAATGGCTAAATAAATACCATCAAATTTCTGAAATTCCCATGACCAGGTGGCACTGGAGAACCTTTGGATATCCTGTTGCTGATCATGAGTGAAATAATTCCCCACGCAATGACACTTCACCGGGAGAATTCCAATTTTATTGCTCAAAGCTGTGTGCATATATAGAAATAAGGGGGAGATGGTAGGGCTTAGATAAATGGCAGCAACCCGTTTATTGGCAAGTTCTTTCAGATATCAGCTCCAGAGCCCAGGAATTAGTTCTCATTGGGGCTAAGGTTCCCCACAAGTGAGATTTAAAATTGGCGCTGACGTGAGAGTTCACAAGGGTGGGAACTTTTTGCGCCACTGCAGAAATGAAGAAGGTAGGAAGAAGAAGTCCTTAGGCGCCATGTTGAGGTTTTTCTCTGGGGTATGGCTGCCATTTATTCTTTTCCCAACATTCCACCCTTTTTGTTTTCTTAGGAAGTGGGGCGTCATTTGTCAGATCCGGCTGCTTCCTGCTGTGTGGGGGTGGTGTGGGGCCTAGAAAGAGAAGTGGAGGAATGCTCAGGGAGCAGGTTTGGGATTATCATGGCAGCCAGAAATAAAACCCAGTGGCTATAGACAGCTACTTTCGTAGGGGTGAAGTCAATGAATGTTCCCTGAGGCCAAAGTTGTCGATGGCATGGAACTAGTCCTGGATGGAAGAGATTGTTGGTATCAGCCACTGGTCCTGTAACAGAGACTCTAGGAAATACTGGAAGCATTGCCTGGACATGGCGTCACCAGCACCTGAAGAAGATCAGAGCAAATAAAAACAGAATGAAGATAAAAATTAAAGGAAATGTCATTTTTTGGCAGAAGTTCCATGTTGGGGGACTGACATAGAAGAGGCCAAGGGCCATGAGAAATCTTAGAAGGTGGTAAAGACTCATGAATCCAGGATGGCAGATTAAGAGGTTCTCAGAGCTCGTTGTCTCCCGCTGTCTGATACCCATTGCATTCCATCATGCCTGGTAGTGAGCTTCATCACTGAGTTACTGTTCTCTTGGAGATGTTGGGGGTTCATCGGTCATCAGAGGCTGGTAGTGCCTAAGCAAAAGCTGGTTGAAAGTTTGATTAGGAATTTTTTGCAGTTGGGTTTGAAGGCACTTCATTTTGCAGGGCAAGAGAGCACAAAAAAGGAGCATCCCAATAAGGGGCCCCAAGATATGTAGTAAGTACATGGCAAGATAGGATTGGAAGAACCCCATGATGGGATTGGAGGAGGTATATTTGAGCAATTCGGTCGATAATTCCTGCAATTTAACAACATTTTTTTTATTAGCCCAGATTCATTAACATAATAGCAAAATTCCTCTCTGAGGAATAGGCATGTAACCCCTTTTTCTGCAGTGAGAAGATCAATTGCCCTTTGGTTCTGTAAAGCCACTTGTGCCAATGATGTAACCTGCCGCTGCAAGGAACCCAGAGACTCAGCCATGGTATTGAGTGTTTCCTGCAGTTTTTGTTGAAGGTCATTGGATGCCCATAGAGCATGACCTATAGCTCCACCAGAGAGTCCGAGACTCGTCACTGAGGTTGTTAAAATGAGGCCTACCAGAACCGGCAGAAAGACTACCCTACGGGTGCGGGAAGGTAGGGCCAACTGTCGGAATTCGGTGGGAGTATACAAAGATAGCTGAGGAACTACAGTAACCAAGAAACAGGTGCCAGAGACATTGATCGTTGAGGTACTTAAAGACCCATTACACCAGAGGAAATGTTCAGGTTGCCTAAACACAGGGCTCTATGGGGTGTTGTAGCTCAAGGAACAAACAGGTAAAGGATTCATTATTGGCAGGTGGAAACAGATGAAAGGAAATAAAGTATTGGTGGAATAACTTTCCCACAGTGGGATACGTGTCACATGTAGGGGTTGTCCTTTTTAGAGAAATTGTAGGGTTTTGCTGGAATATTTTCTGCCGCTAATGGGACTACTGCTAGAAGTGGACGACTAAGTGAAGCACAGAGAAAGCACTGAGAAGTAGGCAAAGAAAGACGGGTGGAGTTTAATAATCAAAAAGTTTGGTGTAGCAAATTGAGCCATGTGGGAGGGGGACCTGAGGGGGTTGAAGGCTCTGAATCCTCTTTGGATGAGCTATGGATACGATCTCGAAGTTTTGATTCTGAGTCCTTAATGTGTTCGACTACCTGGATGGTTGCCTTAGGTGGCGTAATCAGGGTGCGGCCAATAGTCATCCACCCTGTGGGTCTGACTGAGGTTGTCTGAGCATAGACAGCAAACTCAACATAGCCCCAACGTTTGGCCTTGGGGTCAGGTTTATCTAAAGTATACCATCCATTGTTATTGGATGAAGAGCCTTTATGCCACTTTATGTAACTAGAAGTCCACCCTTCAGGGTAACCGAGTGAGTGGTAAGAATAGCTACCACGTTCATCATGGAACCTGCATGACCAATAGGGGCACCCATTATATATCTCAGGCCACCAATGACAATAATCTTTTGTTTGATCAAAAAGGAAGCAAATGAAAGGCCAGTTCCAGCTACCAGGGACGAAGGTCCTTGAAGGTGACAATTTTAGGGAAATAGAGGTGCAGTTGTGGATGAAGCAAGTAGTTGCATCCACTCCGCGGACCTTCTGCATGCCATGTTCTGAGTATTGTTCCCGAAGAGTGAATAAATGCATGGTAGGTGAGGAGGGTAAAGACCAGTCCTGACAGAGCACAGAAAATAAGCAGAGCACAAAAAACAAGCAGTTAGAGAAGACTAGGGTGTTGGGAGAGCTCATTGTGCCTTCTTTAAGAGGAATTGGGCTGCAAGGAAAACCGTGTGAGCCGCAACTTAAATGGGTGAGATGGGTGTGGAGAGCAGGAGTAAAGGGGAGGTTCAGGAGGTGATTCTTGGAGTTCCTCTGGGGTGGCCCTGTCGTCAGCATGTGGGGCCTCCTGGTGATGTGGCTTCAACCTAGACATGTGATTCCAGGGAGTGAGACGGTTGTCTGGTAAGGAGAGTTTGGCGGCGGTGGGGGTACAGAGAATGACAGGCTAGGGGCCTTCCGATTTGGGGGCAAGAGTCCCTTTCTCCTCTGGGGTATTATAATTGACTAGACTAACAGGTGATAAGGGAGGAGTGTTTGGAGAGGAGACTGGGTCCGGAAGAAGCCAGTCCTGATATTTCCAGAGTTCCGAGCGGAGATGAAGCAAGAGAGGCAAAGACAAATCTCGGGTGAGAGGTCTTTGTGAAATGACCAACGCAGGGGTTATAAGATGTCTTTCATACATTATCTCAAAAGGAGACAGTAAAGATGGTTTCTTAGGGAGAGCTCTGATTCGAAGCAAAGCCAAGGGAAGGAGTTTGACCCAGTCTATGTTTAATTCCATTGTCAATTTGGTAAGGACTTCCTTTAGAGTACGATTTACCCTTTCCACATTCCCTGAAGCCTGGGGGAAATATGGACAGTTGAAATGCCACTTGAAGGAGAGGGCTTGAGAGACCTTTTGTGTGATCCTAGAAGTAAACTCAGGGCCATTGTCATATTGTAGGGAAGTGGGCATACCAAACCTGGGGATGATGTCTGTCAGTAAGATTGAAGCTAAAGTGGAAGCCTTTTTATTGGAAGTGGGAAATGCCTCAACCAAACCAGAGAAAGTGTCCACAAAGACAAGGAGGTATTTAGTGTGCCATACTGTGGGCATGTTGGTGAAGTCTACCTGCCAGTCAGCAGAGGGAATGTGTCCCCGGGCTTGTTGGGAAGGGAAACGTTTGGGCCTTAAAGGAGTATGAGGGTTGGTCCGCTGACAGATCTGACAATTAGAGGCTATATTCTGTAGCATGGCTTGTCAGAGGGAGTGAGGAAGAAGAAACTCTGTAAAAAGAGGGTCAAAGACTGAGAATTGGAAAGGAATAGAGTATGAAGGAACTTGAAAAGATGCTTGTTCTTACTGAAAGAAGTAGGGGCTTCAGATGAGCTGTCTAAAGTGGCCATTATATGTCCACCATGGGGGCCATGATTGGAAGTGGTAGCAGCCATTCGTGCCACCTGGTCAGCTTTGGCATTGCCCTCAGTGATAAGAGAGCCGTCCTTCTGATGGGACCTACAATGGACATCTCCCAACTGGGTGGGTAAGTGGGAGGCCTCTATCAGATTGGTTATAAGAGCTGAATTAGTGATCGCATTACCTTCGGTGGTAAGTAGGCCTCGCTTCTTTCAAATTGCAGCATGGGATAATAAGATATGGAAGACATATTTTGAATCAGTTTAGAGGGTGAGGGATTTGCCTTGTGCTAGAAGGCAGGCACGAGTGGATGCTATAAAATCAGCCTGCTGGTCTGTAGTTCCTGAAGGCAAAACTTTGGCCTCTATAATCTCAGTGGCTGAAAATACAGCGTATCCAGAGTAATGAGTTCCATTCTGCCTAAAGGAACTGCTGTCAGTAAACCAGATAAGGTCAGGCTTGGTGAGTGGTCTCTCAGAAATGGAAGAATGACAGGGGAGGAAATCATCTAAGTTTTCCAAGCAATTATGAGTTGGTGTGTGAGACATGGGAGTCATTGGGAGCAGTGAGGCAGGATTCAGTGCAGAGCACGGGAGGAAAATAATATTAGGGTTTTCCAGAAAGGAAGTGAGGAGCGACAGAACTCTGGATGTAGGGAGGGTTTGAAGGCCCTTTTAAGGTAAAAGATCTTTCAAGTGATGTGGGGAGTAGATAGTTCAAGGGGCCCCAACAGTCAGATTAGAGGCTTCTTTGTGTAAAATTTGTCCAGTAGCCAGAGCTCTTAAGCAAGGGGCCCACACACGGATGGAAAATAAGAAACCATGTCCTCCAGGTCACATAGATGCAGACCCAGGTTGATGGTTTCACTAGAAAGGAAGCTAAAGCACGTGACAACAACATATATTTCAAGTGCCCAACCTCACAGGCAGTATCTCAAGAAGTCTCTAGGACAACAGACCTCCATGTTTTTGAAGTGTTTACCCTGTCCCTTACTTTTGGAAACTCCTCTAACACTTCCAAGGTTGTGAACTCCTGATCGCATTCCATTCCAGATATGTATTCATGGATTTTCTAACTCTTCTCCTCTAATTGTGTCTTACATGGGGTGAAGGTGTTGTCAAAGTATTGTTCTGGATGAGAGTGGGAAGATTTTTGTGTAGCACATATTTACATAACCATTGGATTCATTTTCCAATTTTCCATTCGAAATACTGAATCCCTGTCAGTAACCCATACCCTAATAGACTCTGACTACTAATCCTAATATGATGGAGACAAATAACCCAAACATAATATTAATACAAGCAGTTCAGAGGAGGCATGGTGTATAGTTGGTCTTGCCTTTTGCATGATATAGTGTAGGAGTTATAAATCTTGTCAATTGTTTGTTGAAATAGTACTCCATGTGTTTTTAAAGTTAACACATATGTGAATTTCTGTCTCCTTTTTTCTGTAGCCAATTCAGCACATGTATTTTTATATGCACATATAAAATCATACCTGGTATCACACGTACATTTTTGTGAGGTGGCTAACTTGGCAGAAACAAAGTATGAGAAGAGATCACCCCTCCTAAACGCATTTGGAACTGAAAATTCAAACTATGAGTGAGATTTTTAGTTGAACAACATTATACATAAACCCATGTTCAGTAAAATTAATATTTTTGGATCGGTGGATGATATATATTTCACGATGAATTTTGATTGGCATATATATTGCTACTTCCTAATGTTTCTCTGTGTGATATATATATATATATATATATATATATATATATATATATATATATATATATATATATTTTTTTTTTTTTTTCCAAATATAAAATATATGTGTCTTATTATACACTCCCTTAATAATTCACTCATGCTCATGTATGTGGTTTTATAATCAAATTTTCATACGATTATTTTCAGAAATATTCATCCACCTGAAATACATATTTGTTTTCTAGTACTGAAAACTCACTTCACTGAATGGTGCAAACAAATCCTTATATTTCTACAGTAACTGACCCAATTTAACATCAATGCATGTAGATTCCAATGGGGCATGATGTGTATTTTGACGTTCATTTTATTTAACACTGGTACATTACTATTTCTTCAGTTTTTGTACATCATAGTATAAACATTTCATCCATAAGTTCACAAATTTAAAGACATTTGAAACACATTCAATCACTTCCTGCTTCAGTACACATGTATTCCTCCTTGCTTTTGACTGGTCATTTCATGAGACTTCTTTCCAAACACATTATTTTCGATTTCCATAATCAATTTTGAAGCAAAACTCACACACTTTATGATAAACCACAACCCTAATATTACCATTAGATGTATAACTTGTTGGAATGAATGTATGTATTTCAATATAACATTTACTGTGTATTTTCAGATATCAATTTATTCCAATTTCTAAAGTTGGAATCAGTTATATTATATATTCACACATGGTACACCTATTTGTGCCCCCAATACTAATTTATATCTCTTCTAAACATTGCTCCCAGAAATGGTGCAAGAAATACTCATGTCACCTGATCTACATATACATTTTATCACAGTAATATTCTGGCCACAAAATGCAAAGTCACACTTACAATTGTACCAAAGCCTAAATGGAATGTGAGTATGAATTATGAAAATCACCCATGTCCATGTTGCCTAATGCTCTCAAATGTCAATCCTATTGGTGACTACATATTTGTTTCTTCCTAAGATTATGTATTCAACCTCAAGCCTGTTGAAAATGTCTAATCCTATCAATCACTTCATCATTTGCCTGATTTCCTAATGTCTCTAATGATATCTGCTTTCCTACATATTTTCCCCAGTTCATCATTGTGACTGACTCTTCAAATGTGCTGATATTTACATTTTCTGTCTACCTGAAACCCTATTGCTAAAGAACTTTTTGTCCAAATCCTATACTGACTCTTTTTTCTAATCCTATCAAGTATCTTCCTAATCATACCAACTATCCTTTTTTGACTGGATGTTCTCTTCAACATTCAATTATCCAAGGTACAAGGTCCTATGCCATTATGTATAGATTTATCTGAGACACATGTGCACAACATAATTCAGAGTAAAGTATCCCAATCAAGGATCCAATGCCCTTTTGGGCTTCAAATCTTACCTAGATTTGTGTTTTCATACATATATTTCACCTCTATATATCCTTATAAATATTGCAGGTTCCCAATACCATTATTCATGCAGCAGAATGATTCCTAACCCAAATCAATCATGTTATTAACCCTAACCATACTTTGTTTCCTCAACCTAACTTTACAGAAAAGCAAGGACAAAGTTGGTCTTATATAGAAATGTAAGAGATCTTCCACCTGCTGAGAACCTCAAAGGTCCATGCAGAAGTGAACCCTGGGGAAGATATAGAAAGCTATGAAGGACCTGAGAGAGCGAAAGTCATCTTTCATGACAAAAAAAAAAAAAAAAAAAAACAGGTCAGGATGAAGGGGTGTGTCTGAAGCAGTCTCTCTCTTCTTAATGTAGAGAAGATGGACCAAACCAGGCCTGTGTGGAGAGCTGTTTACGGGTGCCTATGTTTGATATACCATTCTTACTTGTGAAAGTGTCACAGGAAGTAGGGGCAGCCTCCATCTATTGGGACACTTGGAAGCAACTGTTAGGACAAAGATGTTGCCAAGGCAGTGACCTCATTCAGTTCCTGAAGGAAGTGACCTATATAACTTTCTTGGTGATGGAACTCTCTGAACTTGGGATCCAGGAAGCCAGGCACCCAGAGTCATTCCCAGTCCCAGTCCCAGTGGCCACACATGTTTGGATTTACCAAGGACAGAATCGGTCTTTCTGTGTAACTACTGATGTGAGGATGGCCAAATTCCAGGAGAGCTCTGAAGAGGGGCCTTTCCTGAGAAAGCAGGTAGTGTCTCACTACTGGCACCTGACAACTTCACAGTGTTGGCCAAGGAGACCAGATGTGACATAGCACAGCCCATTTCGGGGAAACGTAGTATGTCCCATCAGTCAGAGGACACTCCGGATAGTCACAGACCTACTTGGGGGAAGGAGTTGACTTTGTGGGTGTGCGTGTGAGTTTGTGGTTTTGTCTCATGATCTGAGAATATATAGGAAAGTCGGTTTGTTTGATTTGGAGTGGACTGTTTCTAGTAAGTCTTTTGACAATGCGAGTGTTTCTATGTTGTTTATCCCACTGTGTCCGTGGTTGTAGACATTAGAAAAGAGAATGCATCAATGGATGTGTCCTGTCTAGTAGAAAACTTCACAGCATTCATCCTGCCCAATTTATGAATGGACTGTGGCTTGCCTAATGGATGGGCAACAACTACTATCTTCCTAAGTTCCTGTATGTCTTCTTGAATTCTGGCCACTCTCCAGAATAGGTTCAGGGTTTTGTGTCCACGATATGTACCACCTCCAAGCTCTCTGACATGGCCATGTACTAGATAGCTGAAGGGAATGGGATCATGTCAGAAAATCCAGATATCATTCGAGAAACCCTGCAATGGGCCATTTGCTTATCTATTGTTCTGTTGCCCTGAATGTCAGAAAGGTCTTTGCCTCAGGCCACTCCTTTGTGAAGCCTGAAGTAAACGGTTTTCAAGGGGAATTAATGGGCATCACCTGTTGCTCTTTGCTTAATTGCTTTGGAAAGGAATGTGTCTGCATCAGACTCTTGGCCATGTGTGAGGCTGTTGCATAGATTCTCAGCACCTGATGGATCTAAAGAAAGTTCCCACGTGTGCTTCCAAAACCAAAATGGCCAAAAAAGCAGTCATTGTGGACGAAGTCTCTCACCTTCCTCTGTAACGTTCCTAACCTCCATCAAGTGAAAATAGGGATCCTTTGTGTCAAATGAGTTCTCAAAACCCTGCAGATGATAGCCCATATGTGCTTGGGTTTTCTCATGATTCCAATTCACATAAAGAGTCTATACCCAAGAGTCAGTAGGCCTCAAATTGGAGAAGCAGAGCAGTATTTATGGCAGGCTTATTTGATCACTCCTGGTTCTCAGGAAGGGTGTCCAGGCAACCCTGACTTTAGGCAAATTATGGGCAAGGGAGTTTATTTTGTACACTGTCTTGGGCTGAGCCCCTCATGGAAACCTCCAGCCACAGGTTATGATGAGTGTCTATATGGAAGAAGATGAGGGCCTTGTGGGAGTGTTTTGGTTTTAATTGTGGTCATTTGTGTAGTGCTTGGAAGTGATGACAGGGTCTACCTGGGCTTGAACTCTGGTGTGATTCCCCTTAGAGTCTGAGTTCTGGAACTGATCTCAGAGAAATATTGCCATGAACTGTGTTCAGATTTTCGGAGGCCACGCATTGGATTTCCCCTTGGAAACTGAGATCAAAAAAGAAGGGTGACTTTCCACAGAGCCTTGGAATCTCAGCTAAGATATCACATGATTTTATTCTGAAAGATGTGGCAGCCATAGTTGACAGTCAGAACACCCATGGACGTCACATTGAAGACCTCAATCGGCCTGGCTTCATGTGACCTTTTGACCACTCTATGGGATGACTTGCCTGTGAGATTTCTCCAGAGATTTCATTGAAATGAGTTTCCTCACCATTTAATGGTTCCTGAATGAACTGAAACCCACAATGCCTCCAACTTCATCCATGAAAAATGGCTAAATAAATACAATAAAATTTTTGAAATTCCCTTAACCAGGTGGCACTGGAGAACCTTTGGATGTCTTTTTCCTGATCATGAGTGTACAAGAGAATGCCATGATTGACGGGGTTTCATGAAAATGGTGTAGAACAAAGATGCCAGTAAGTTGGACCCTGCTGAGTAGTGGGCCTATTGCAGTGGTGGGCAGGTGTGTGATAATACATCTGTGGTGTGGCCAGGAGGATTTTCCATTGCCTTCAAAATGGCTTGTGACTGATATGGTGCAGCCAGCAGACCCTTCTTGTTACATGGAGAGGTTTCTGGGCAAAGTTCAGAGTCAGATTTCTATGGACAAATGGGCAAGCTTTGTGAGATAGAAGCCTGGTTGGTGCATTCTCTGTCACCACAAGTGACAGAACTCCCTCCAATACTGGGTCCCAGTTGAACTCGTTGTATTTCATGAAGCAAATACCAAACTCCCAGTGCAGCAGCAAGAAACACCACGAAAAGTGGAGGATGACCAAATGGCTTCACAGTTCACACGGGGAGACACTTAGCACCAAGTGGCCACAGTTTACCTACAAATACAAAATTCAGCACTGCTGCCTCATGTTCATTAGAATACAAAAAACCATGTCCTCCAGGTCACGTAGATGCAGACCCAGCTTTTATGGTGTCACTAGAAAGGAAGCTAAATCTCCTTACAACAACATATATTTCAAGTGCCCAACCTCAGAGGAAGTTTCTCAAGAAGTCTTTAGGCCGGCAGAGCTCCACGTCTTTGGAGTGTTTACCTGTTAGACCAGGACGCTAGAAAAGACCACTGACTCAAATTAAAATCAAATAAAATTAAGCTTATTATTTCCACCGGCCGTGCTGCCTCTCCCTCCCAAAATGGTGGGAACAAGACAGCATCCCCAGCTTTCCTACAGCCCAGTTTAATAGCCCAGAAAGTTACACAAAAGGGGGGTTACAGATAACAGAACTCTGATAAACATCACATTAAAGGTAGTTTACAATTTTTTTTGCTGTCCCTACATCAGAATTCATGAGGACCATTAGAGCCTCAGAGAGGGTTGTTGTCTGGCCAGAGAAGGCAAATATTTATGATGTGTCACTAAAGTTTCAGAGAGGGCTGCTATCTGGTCAGAGAGCCAGGCATGTGTGAGTTCAAGGCGCGGGCAGGCATTCCACGCAGGTTCAGAATTTGAAGTAATTTATGGTAAAGCCAAAATTATCTTTTCATGGCTTTGTGGCATGATGGCTCCCAATTTTAATAAAAGATCAGGTTGGGTCTACAATTTCCCCCTTTTCTCTGTGTCCCTTTCAAATCTTTGATAGATTATGGGAAGAACACTGAGGAAATTTTAATCCCTCAGATAAGAGTCTCCAAATTTTACAACTCACCCAAAACCGATCTCCCTGATTTTACCTGACTTAATTAATTATTTATATTGATAGTCTATTTATCTTTCTCTCCATTGTTGTAAAAAGAGTGGCATCACTAATTTTTTCTTCTTCTGTCCTGAGACAGGGTGACGTGAGTGGGCTCGTCGTGAGGGACATGAGTTGCCTATTAGAAGTCAGTTGAGAGACATGAGTTGCCCTTTAGAAGTCAGTTCGGTTTGAAGTCAGGTTGGGGAAGAACAGGTTGTAAAGTCATCTGTGAATGGATTCTTCTATGAGTGAAACAAAAACCATGAGTACTGAATAAATGTTGCAGCAGCTGGAACATGTCACTGTATAGAAATTCCCTCACCAGTCTTTAATATCCCCAATTATCAGGACTGTCAACTTAATATTTAACTTTAAGTGTTACAGTTGGCCCTCCCAATAAGACACAGTTTAATAATTTAATGTCATCTGATCTTGTAAAAATCCTTTTACTAGTATGACCTCTGCGTCTAATAGAGAAACCTTTAATTCTGTTACTCAGGGCTGGATAATCGTACTAGCAAACACCAAGCCTACCTGTGTAGGTTAGGAATATCTGTAGGTCTTAAACTGAAAACTTCTGCCTGTGGCAGCTCTTCTTGATAGTCTCTTTTTATAAGTATTAGGCATTCCTGTCTGAGAATCCTTCTTTGTAGCCTCCAGTCTTACTTATTTTGGGAGGATAAGATAAAGTGCATACCTTAAAATTTTATTATTATTATTATTATTTAAAATGCCCAGGAGTGGCTGTATTTTGGTCTTAACTGTCTTTGCTAAGTGTTTAAGATGAAGCAGTCAAACTGACTTTTGTTTCTATCTATTGTTAACAGTCAGCTGAGATTTTGTGGGAATCAATTCTGGGGAAACTTGAGAAGAGATTCTCAGTTCTGCTAGTGCCATTTGCGCTAGGTGGGTCCAGGTCTTGCTTGACCATTTGGCTTCCCTCAGAAGCATCATGGATGTCTCCTTTCTATGATGACTCTCCTCTTTGTAACAAATGCACTGATTGGCTTTCTGTTCTCCCTGATCAGGAGGTTATGTGGCTCAGAGTTGCAAAGCTCTTTAGAGAAGTCCCCTGTTCCCTGGATTCAGACTGACTCAAAGGGCAAGAGCCAAATATTGGTTTTCTTGGCCCTTTTCATTTAACATTCATTTTAAATCCTAATCTTAAAAATCCAGCAAATAAATTTTAACAGCCTTACATTAAGAGTACTGGGCTTTAATGTCTATAACTTTATAATTACCTTTTTATTAATTGGGATCTGTATTATTCTGTCTGTATTGTAGTTGATGACTTATTATCTTGAATAAACCCATGTTGTGTTCTTAAAGCAACACATTTGTAAAACACTAACAGGGAATCTTTAGATCACTTATAAGAAAATTTCAAACTAAAATTAACAAAAGTAAAAATACTTAGTTCATGTAATATCTTCCCTGAATTTTTTGGCTGAATTATACATTATATCCCCTGTTTGAGATCCTAGGAATATTGACAATAAAAAAAAACCTTTTTAACATAACTTTAAAGAAATATTATCTGACCTAATGGTTTCATAGTCATTCTCACATGTAGTAAGATGGGACACACAGCCTTATCTCAGGTAAGGCAGGGCTCTTTATAAATCTTAACTATTTTAGTTCTAAAGCTGATCTTTATTTTTAAATATCATTTGACAATGTTTAAATAAATTGTTTGAGGTCACATGAACATTAGCTAACACCATATGATATCACATTTAAAACATGAATTAAAGAAAGGCTGAAAGTTTTTAACCTTTACAAAGATTAGGCTCTAATTAACTTAAAAATACATTTAAATTGTTCCCCAATGTAAAAAGTAACATAAAAATTTACATATCTTATTGATAACAGGTAAATAAATCCACAATATATTTTTTACCACACAACTTCAGAGCACCAGCTTGATATAATACTCTTTAAACGTTTCTACCTTACAGACTTGCATACCTGTAAGATATGAAAACATTAATAGCATAACAATTACATTTATGTTTCTACATTAATCAAGTTTGGCTTTTAAAGAAATGGCAGTACAGTGCTCTAAAATAACAGTTTTTATTTAATCAGTTGTTTAATTTTTATGGTTGCTTGCTCTAGAAAACATAAATCTTAATAAACTCAATGTTATGGGTAAACTTATGTTTTAAGAAATTTTTGTCTCATTAACACATGACTGATTTTTACAATCTTATACAGAGTTTACTAAAAAAAATACAGATCTTAGTAAATCAATCAGATATCTAACAAAAGTACTCATGAATGAGTAATCCCATATCAAATTTACTTTACTTATTTATCAAAAAGTTAGAGAAATGTATTGAACAGTGTAAACCATTTTTATGTTGAAGGAAAGGTACTAGAGCCAAGGCATATTAGACATTTTGTAGATGTTAATATTTTGTTAGATGTTTGAACACCTAGAAAACTTTGTAAGCTTAAATTTAAAGACATTTGTTTTTATCTCTTTATCCAATTTAAATTGAAACATTTAAATCACGTGAATTAAAGATCTTTGGATCCACTTTTTTAAAATTTGTTTTTACGAGCGCTATTTTTTATGAGCGCTCCTTATATATGTTAATTTGTGTATCATATATATGATATACGGACATATGTATATATAGACATACAACACATAACAATTTGTGCACACATAATAATAGTAAAGGCCTTGTAGCTTTTCGTAGTTGAAATCTTTATTGCAATGTTTCAAAAAGTCCACAGTTGGTCAAAGATAGAACTGATCAGAAAAACATTAACCTAGGTCTGTATGCTCAAAATCATGAGGTCAAAAAACATAAAGTATCTAAGAAAAAAAATAAGAGTCCTAGAAAAAATGACTTGCCAGTAATTAGTAAATAACATACAATTTACCTTTTTTTCCCTTAGACTTCAAATCACTCTCCTACAAAGCTTGCAGGCTTCTTTCATTTGCATTTCAACATAAGTCATGGCTGAGGTCTGGAAGGAGCAGCAAAAAAACTGCTATTCTGAACAGACATCTCAGGACTAAGGCATTTTAACCATAATTTTCAGGTTCAGATGTTGAAAATTATGATACAAGTTTAAGATACAATTCACAAAATTTTATATCTTTACATCTTGTTTGGTTAACAGACACCATACTATGATTTACTATTTATGTCCAAATTAATGCACTGGTACACACAGTGACATTTTCCCAGGCTACCCAATTCAAAATTGGTGAAAAAAAAAAAAAAGACCGTATGATTGGGAAGTTTCTTGCCAACTTGGAAGTAGAGTTCTTCAGTTATCCATCCTAAGTATTTAAGTTCTCTGGCATGAATTATCTGAAATCATAAACTAAACAATTACCTAAACCCGACTTTTTACTGCAAGATTGTGCAATGCTTCAAAAACCCATTCAGTTACCAGATTGTTAAAATAAAACATCATCATTTAGACACACATTCAGCTAAGATCATTCCCCAAAAACAATTTATAATATCAACACATTATTGCAGATGCCTTAAAGGGCCAGAAACTAAGACACAATACAGACAGAAAGGAGGTCCAGACTATGGCTGTCAGACAGAACCCTTTAAACCAGAGCAGATAAGAGAAAAATCTCCTACAGCAGTGGCACCATAGATGTCCCCACAAGGGGACCAGATGTTTTCACAGAAGGGCAACCTGAAATGTAAAATAAAGTGTCTCCATGGTGACTTTACTGCATTTAGTGTCACCTTTTTCTTTTTCTCTTTTTTTAACAAGACAGAGGTGGCATAATCCTTACAGTGCAGGGAAGGAAGGAGGTAATTCCCTGAATCAACAGGGCTTTGGCAGCTGCTGGGAGTCCCTCAGTTTCCCCTTTTACATACAGGATTAGCTCCTCTGATTCAGTTCCACATCAAGCATGCTCTATCTCCTAACATTTCAGTAGATAGCTCTCACAATGTTCAGGGGCGGAGGGTGGGTACAAGATTTGTAACTTAAAGTTTGTTTCCTGACCTTGAAGCCAATTAATACAAATTTAATAATGAGGACTGGGTTTTGAGAAAAAGAAAAAAGGAGAGTTATTGCTTGGCTAACAAAGGAGAAACACAGGGGACTCTGCCAAAGTTGTGACTCTCTTTATCTGGAGGGAGAAGGGGTTTTAAAGGAGTTTCACTTGTTAACCTGGGAGATACTCAGTTCTTAGGTCCCCAGCAGGCATAGCCCTCTGCAATGGGTGTGCTCCAGGCAGCCAGCTAGGGGCTGCTATCATCCTGCTTTACAATGGGGGATAAAGTTCATTGCAGTTCCTTAAAACACAGTCCAAAGGGGTGTCAGGCTTAATCTCTTTATTTCTGATTTTCAGGTCCAATATACTTAAGTTTTTACCACCAAAATCACACAACAAAACGAACAAAAACCAACAAACAAAAAACCAAAAAATAGAACACAGAACACAAAAAAACAGAAACCCAGCGCCTAAACACAGAAACAGGGCAAGAGTGCAACATCTTGCTAAAGCTCCAGGGTAGGAGCGCGTGCGTGCCCGTCGGCACCTCTCTACAGTTCCAGAGGAATTCCCTACAGAACAGAACAGAGGACAGAAAGATTCTCGTTACTGTCCTGGACAGAAGTATATGTAAGCCTCCCCGTGCCACATCTCTGTCATCAGAAGAGATCTCCCTTAACCAGATATCAGATGTTATAAAGGAGCCACTTACCTATGGAGGCGTCCTCCATCAGGTGCTTGCTAATAGTTTTAGTGCAGAGGTTCACTGCCGTGCTCCCTGGACTAAAGGCTCTCTTCCAAATATAAAGAAGATGGACCAAATCAGGCCTGTGTGGAGAGCGGTTCCTTGGTGCCTATGGTTGATATACCATTCTAATTTGTGAAAGTGCCACAGAAAATAGGGTAAGCCTCCTTCTCATGGTACGCTTGAAAGCAACTGTTTGGACAAAGTGGTTGCCAAGGCAGTGACCTCATTCAGTTCCTGAAGGATGTGACCTCACTTCAATCCCTTGGTAATGGAACTCTCTGAACTTGGGATCCAGGAAGCCAGGCACACAGAGTCAGTCTCAGTCCCAGTCCCAGTGTCTCACTTGCTTCGATTTAGCAAGGACAGAGTCAGTCTTTCTTGGTACCTACTGATGTGAGGATGGCCAAATGCCAGGAGTTCTCTGAAGAGGGGCCTTTCCTGAAAAAGTAGGTAGTGGCTCACAGCTGGCTCCTGACCACTTCACAGAGTTGGACAAGGAGACCAGATCTGAGACAGGAAACGCCATATTGGGGGAACATAGTATGGCCCAGCAGTAAGAGGATACTCTGGAGAGTGAGAGACCTACTTGGGGAAGGAGGTGCCTTTGTGGGTGTGGATGTGTGTTTGTGGTTTTGTCTCATGTTCTGAGAATAGGCAGGAAAGTCGGTTTGTTTGGTTTGGAGTGAACTGTTTCTAGTAAGTTGTTTCACAATGCGAGTGTTTCTATGTCTGTGTATCCCACTGTGTCCGTGCTTGTAGACATTAGAAAAGAGAATGCATCAATGGATGTTTCCTGTCAAGTAGAAAGCTTCCCAGCATTCATCCTGCCCAATTTATGAATGCACTAGGGCTTGCTTTATCGATGGGCAACACCTGCTATTTTCCTAAGTTCCTGTTTTCTTCCTGAAATCTAGCCACTCTCCAGAATAGGTTCATGCATTTGCATCCACGATATGTACCACCTCCAAGCACTGTGACATGGACATGTACTGGATAGCTGAAGAGAATGGCAAGCATCTCAGAAAAGTCAGATATCACTGTGACCCAGAAAGTCTCAGTAGAGAAACCCTGCGAAGGGCCTTTTGATTACCTATTGTTCTGTTGCCCTGAATGTCAGGAAGGTCTTTGCCTCAGGCCACGCTTTTGTGAAGCCTGAAGAAAACAGTTTTCAAACGGAAATGAATGGGCATCACCTGTGGTTCTTTGCTTAAATGCATTGTAAAGGGATGTGTCTGAATCAGCCTCTTGGCTCTGTGTGAGCCTGTGGCTTAGATTATCAGCACCTGATGGATGTAAAGAAAGATCCCATGTGTGGATCCAAAATCAAAATGGCCAAAAAATCAGTCATTGTTGATGAAGTCTCTCGCATTCCTCTGTAAGGTTCCTGACCTCAATCAAGTGAGAAAAGGGATCCATTGGGTCAATTGAGTTCTTCAAAGCCTTGCAGATGCTAGCCCATAGGTTCTTGGGTTTTCTTATGAATCCAATTCAAATAAAGAATCTAAACCCCACCGTCAGTAGGCCTCAAATTGAAGAACAGAGCTGTATTAATGGCAGGCATATTTGATCACTCCTGGTTCACAGGAAGGGTGTCCAGGCCACTCTGACTTTTGGCAAATGAGGGGAAAGGGAGATTATTTGGGACACTGTCTTGTGCTGTGCCTCTCATGGAATCCTCCTGCCAGAAGTTATGATGAGTGCCTATTTGGAAGAAGATGAGTGCCATTTGGGAGTGTTTTGGTTTTAATTGTGGTCATTTGTGTGGTGGTTGGTAGAGATAATTGAGTCCATCTTGTCTTGAACTTTGGTGTGATTCCCCTTAGAGACTGTGTTTTGGAACTGACCTCTGAGAAGGTACAAGGTCCTGTGTCATTGTATATCCATATTTCTGGGACATCTCTACGGAATGTAATTCAAAGCTAAGTATACCAATCAAGGGCCAAATGAACTTCTGGGCTTCAAATCTAACCTAGATTTCTGTTTTCATACTTATATTGAAAGGTTAATAAAATAGGTACTTGTCACTTCCTGTTTTTCTGTATGCTTAATAAAACACTGTTGAAATCTTGAGAACTGTTTGCTCTTCTTGTTCCCAGAATGTGCTGCCCCCAACTGCCAAACTGCAGAATGTACTCCATCAACCATTTGCACGCAAACCGCCCACTCGCCCTTACCCATCAATAAACTTCCCTCCCTGCCCTCTCCAAGGAAAATATATAAGCACTTCTTAAGCTGTTCTCAGGGCTCTCTGCTCTATTCAAGCGAGCTCTGAGCCCTTGCATGCAGGACTCCCAATAAACCCTTTGCTGTTGTATTAGACAGTCTCTTGGTGGTCTCTTTCATCGATGCTCACCCGACCTTTACTTCTGGTGGCCCCAGCGAGATCCGGCAGCTGCAGATGAAAGACCCCCAACGGGATGCTCTGGGGGTAAATAAGGCCCCTCTTTCTGGTTTCAGGATTCAGGTTAGGGTTTGACAAAATGGCTATTGGTAAAGAGCGTGAGCTCTCTCCCACGGTGGCTGACACACATGTCACAGAGCCACAGGCCATGTCCCTGGGGGATGGACTCGGGAAATCGAGGAACCATAGTCTCCTCGACTCAGTGAAATTTTCTTTCAGATTCGGAATTGCCAGCCCATCAGGTTTTGCCGGCTACTCAGTCCTGGTCTCAATATTGGACGTCCATTGCTGTCTTTATTGTCTTGTCTTGTCTGTGTCATGTGTTGTTGCTTTCACTGTCTGTGTATATTTCATTATGGGACAGAGCACTTCAATGCCTCTGTCCCTGACCCTTAATCACTGGACCAAAGTCTGCTTAAGGGCTCAGAATCTTTTTTTTCATTAAAACACCAGACCTGGGAGATTCTGTGTCTCAGAATAACCCATCTTTGTAGTCGGATGGCCTCTAGAAGGATGTTTCTACTTCACACTAATTTGAAAAGTCTGAGATATTGTCTTTCAGCCGGGGCCACATAGACATCCAGATCAATTGCCATATATCTTAACTTGTCAGGA
The DNA here is from genome assembly GCF_048772815.1 of Callospermophilus lateralis. Classification (NCBI taxonomy): domain Eukaryota; kingdom Metazoa; phylum Chordata; class Mammalia; order Rodentia; family Sciuridae; genus Callospermophilus; species Callospermophilus lateralis. The sequence goes on along the minus strand of NW_027515754.1, from coordinate 713,951 downwards.
CCTCTGCAAATCTCCTCCTCCATGGGTGAAGCCTTTCCTTGTCCCTGCACCCACTCCTACTCCTTCCGCTATGATTCTATCTCTCAAACTCTCTGTTCCTCAACCTCCACCCTCTGTTCTCCCTGAGTCTCAAGACTCTACTCGTCCTTATCCTCTGCCCTTGTCCCCCAACCCCCAAAACCCTGTAAGTAATTCCCCTGCTGCTGACTCAGCCTCTCCACCATTCGAGGAAGCCAGAATGGCCCAGCTCCCTCCAGATGACTGTCCCATGACACACACAGCGCCTCCTTCCCTGGAGGAAGCTGGCCCGGCTAAAAAAACTCAGAGAACTCGCCAACGTTTTCACACCTGCCTACTTGGAATGACTGCCAACAACTCCTAGGGACTCTCTTCATGACAGAGGAATGAGAGAAAAACCTCCTGGAAGGCAGAAAAAAATATCCTCGGACCTGATGGGCGACCAACACAACTTCCCAACATAATAAAAGCTGCCTTCCCCTTTAACCAACCCAACTGGGACCCCAACACCTTTGAAGATAGGGAGCATCTGTCCAATTATTGCCAGGCTCTAATTGCAGGTATCCAAGGGGCCGCTAGGTGACCAACTAATTTGGCCATGGTAAGACAAATTATTAAAAGGCCTGATGAATCTTCCTCTATGTTTCTAGAGAGAATAATGGAGGCATATAAGAGATATACTTTTTTCGATCCTCAGGCAGCAGATCAAAAGGCATCTGTCACGATGGCCTTAATTGTTGAAGCTGCCATGGATATTAAAAAAAAAAGTTAAAAGAGAGATTTAGTCAGAGAAGCCGAAAAAGTATACTATAAGAGAGAAACAGGGAAAAAGAAAGGGAGCAGAGGGAGGATGAGAGAAGCAAAAGAAAGACTAAGGCATTGACTAAGATCCTGGTCTCAACAAGAAAGAGGCCAGAAATTAAGACATAAGGTGACAGGAAGCGATACCTGGGCCCGTGCCACAGGCCACCCCTGGCCTCAGATCAATGTGCCTATTGTAAAAGAAAAAGGACACTGGGCCAAAGAGTGCCCTATAAAGAGACAGACATGCCAGCCAGCCATTCTGACTCTGGGGGATGACTAAGAAAGTTGGGGCTCAGATTCTTTCCCCTAGCTCAGGGTAAGATTTGAAGTGTAGGGGACCCCAGTAAACTTTGAAGTGAATACAGGAGCAGTATCCTCAGCCCTTAAGGCCCCATTGGGCCGTCTATCAAATAAAAGGTCTGTAGTTCAAAGGGCTAATGGCAGTAAATATCGGGCTTAGACTACTAAGAGGACCATGGACCTGGGGAAAGGAAAAATCCATCACTCCTTCCTAGTAATCCCAGAATGCCCGCACCCATTGATGGGCAGAGATCTGCTCACCAAGCTCTGGGCCAAAATAACTTTTAACCCTGAAGGCCCCCAAATGAAATTTCTAAATCCTTCAGTAAAAACTCCTATAGTCACGGCTTTAACTATATTAGTAGAAGATGAACGTCCACTCTTCACACCCCCCAAGACTGATCAAACAGGCAAGCTACCCCAGAAATGGATAACAGATTACCGAGATGCCTGGGCAAAAACTGCTGTGTTAGGCCTGGCCGTGAAACAACCTCCAATAACAGTGGAGTTAAAAACCTCAGCCTCCCCAATCAATGTCAAATAATATCTTCTAAGCATAAAAAGCTAAAGATGGGATAAAGCCCTATATTCAGAAATATCTGGCCTTAGGGGTCCTAAGGCCCTGTCAATTGGCCTGGAACACTCCCCTGCTATTAGAAGAAAAAGCCAGGAACCAGGGACTATCACCCTGTTAAAGACCTAAGAGAGATCAACAACAGAGTGCAGGACATTTACCCCATGGTACCTAATCTGTTCAATCTGCTTTGCACTCTGAACCCTGAGCAGAAATGGTATACTGTTCTGGACTTAAAACAAGCTTTCTTTTGCTTGCCTCTTCATAAAGATAGTCAGTTGCTGTTTGCTTTTGGGTGGGTAGACGCAGAAACCGGAAAGTCTAGTCAACTAACTTGGACTAGACTCGCAGAGGGGTTCAAAAACTCCCCCACTCTCTTTGATGAAGCCCTTCACAGAGATCTCAACAATTTCTGAACTACACACCCCGAATTCACCCAGCTTCAATACGTGGATCACCTGCTACTGGCATCCAACACCAAGGAAAACTGTGAACTGGGAACCAAGCACTATTATCCGAGCTTGCTCAACTCGGGTATAGAGCTTCGGCCAAAATTGCCCAATTTGCCAGCAAGAAGTAATCTTCCTCGACTATTTCCTTAGGGGCGGTAAACGATGGCTCACTGAGCCCAGAAAACAAACCATTGAGCAGATACCAACCCCATCTTACAGCAGACAACTAAGAGTTTCTTGGGATTGCTGGATTTTGCAGGTTATGGATAAATGGGTTTGAGTCCTTAGCTGCTCCTTTATACCCGCTGTTAAAGGGAGATGCCCAATTTCAATGGACCCCTAAGTACCAGAAATATTTAGATAACATCTAAGGACACTGAAATTGAACGCCTCAACTTTACTGAGCTCAGCCTGCAATTACAGAAAGCCCTACACTACGTTAAAAATGTACATCAACTCACTCACCTTGGTTCAAAGAAACTGCAGGCATTCCTGTAGGATTAAGAACAGAGTTTTCCACTAACTGACTCACAGCGAAAGGAAATAATTGAACTGGTAACAAAAGCCTGTCGGGTCAGTCAATTGTTTAATGCTTACCCTTCCAAGTTTCTTAGACGAAAGCACCTACGAGGAACCAGACCAGGACAATTCTGGGAAGTGGACATTACTGAAATTAAGCCAGCAAGGTATGGACTTAAATATCTCCTAGTCTTTGTGAATACATTCTCAGGATGGATTGAAGCCTTACACACACACACACACACACACACACACACACACACACACACACAGAAAAAAAAAAACGGCGCAAATGGTTCTCAAGAAGATCCTGGAAGATATTTTTCCAAGATACGGTCTGTCTAAGATAATAGGGTCTAATAATGGACTTGTGTTCATGGCCCAGGTAAGTCAGGTGTGGATTAATTGTAGGTTACATTATGCTTATATACCCCAGAGCTCAGGAGAGGTAGAAAAAATAAATAGAACCATTAAACAGACCTTAACAAAATTAAGCTTAGAGACCGGCATAAAAGATTGGACTATGCTCCTGCCTTATGCACTGTTTCATGCGAGAAATACTCCCTCAGTTTCTTTGTGTAACCTCACCCCCTATGAAATTCTCTATGATGCCCATCATCCAGTAAGGGACCTAATCCCCAACTCTAAGGCCTAACAATCCCTTCCACACCCCTTGCTTGACAGACTTAAAGTCATTGAAAGAACTCAGTGATAACTGTGGAAACAGCTGGCCACTGCCTACCAACCTGGGGACGAGGGGATTCCACATCAATATCAAGTAAGAGACTTCGTCAACATAAGACAACATCAGGTGTTATCCCTAGAACCCCGCTGGAAAGGAACATACCAGGTGCTACTTATAACACCTACAGCCATAAAAGTAGACAGAATCACTTTTTGGATCCATGCCTCTCATCTCAAGCCTTCGCTGTGTCCAGACTCTGGTTGGAAACTGGAAAAAACTGGTAACCATTTCAAATTGCGTATTCGCTATGTGGACAAGACTATAGACTCTCCCCTTGGCCACCAGTACTCCTAACCCTCATCAGACTGTTCAGCAGTGAAGGCTGATCTGAAATCCTACTAGACAAGAAGTATGGTCTATCTCGCATACAGCCCCCTTAGGGACCTGGTGGCTATCTCTCCACCCAGACATTTTTCAGCTTGGTATAGGTCTTTCCTATTGAGATAACCCCAATGAAGAGGATCCCACTAAAGTTCCATTAAATCCCTTCCATACCATAGATAATTGAAACAAACATTATGGATGCACGGAAACGCGAGCCAGATTCAGGTTGGTTAGCCTAGATTACTATATATGCCCGGCGGACTATCAAAGCCACAAACAGCCATGGCTGTGTGGGGGGGAAAGCCAACTTCTTGTGTAATTCATGGGGATGTGAGCATACCGGGGCTGCCTGGTGGAACCCAAACTCCTCATCAAATTCAGTACACAGCATTGGCCATATAACCAATTAGACAACCAAAAACTATGGCCCCCAGAGGGTTCTCTAGATCCTCAAATTCTGCGTGACATTTTTAACTTCGGCAAGTGCTCAAAAGGGGAAAATTCCCCTATGTGGAATCCTTTTCCCTCCTTCACTCACATCCTGTACTATGCTTCTCCAATAGTTCCTCACCCTCAGCCTTCTGCTCTAGACTCTCTGCTATCACTCCCACCTCAGCAACCTGATTTCTTCCCTCCAATTACTACATCAAAAACCCAAACCTCCACCAGTTCTCAGACCATTGCCCCCTTGCTGAGGTAGCAGGTACCGAGGTACCCCTCCACTCACTCACTCCTCTCTTTTTCTGTCTGTGCCTGCACTAGGTCCCACCAAGTCCTCTAAGAAGCTAAACCAAAGCTCAAACCAGCTGAGAAGAGCCCTCAGACCCCTATCCAAGATGTAATAAAAATATCCTTTAAAGTTGCTTTGTCATCACTGAAAACAGGTTACTAAGAATTTAAAGTCCCTCACAGGATTTTTGGAATACTCACTCCCATCTTCACCTCTGCTCTACCTGTTCTACTGCTCAAGTTTTGTTCTAGGAAAATCCCAAACCCCTTTTCCATTATTCTTTTACATCTCATCTTCCTCATTCTCAGATCCACGGAGCTGCTCTCAGCCTCGCCTTCCCCGTCTTCCCCCTCTGTACCAGGTCCATAGATATGTCTTAAATAACCTTCTCCAGAAGTCTTCACCGAGGCTTACATTAGGTCTTTCAGCAAAAGAGTCCCTCTGAAAGAGTTCAATGTAGATAAACTTCCACTTTTCGTGTTGCCCTGTTCTACTTGGCCACTGGCTGGAAAAATCACCACCCCTAAGCTTGACACCGCCTTACTAGATTTTCACAAAATATGTGAACAAGGCCTCTGGCCTTGAGCTGGGGCTTCACAGAGATGGCTAGATTTCTAAGATAAAAAAGTTACCAATTGGGCTTCATGGTGACAGCTGGCAGGGAGAAAAAAAAGAGACAAAAAAGCTCTCCCTTTCCAAGGTGTCTTTGAAAAGTTAACTTGCGCAGAACAGAGGAACAAAAACAGAAACAAAAACTGATTTCTGTGAATTTCCACAGACTGTGAACTTCTGAGCCACTTCCCTTACATGTTGGGTACAAATTCTAAAACTACCGAAACTTGGGGTTCAGGGGATTAATTGATTACAACAGAAGCAATGCCCTCTAAATCCGGATGCAACCAAATAAGACTGTTTTCCTGTGTTTGGTGCTATCTTAGGTCCCTTTCCTTGTCCGTCCCTACAACAGTCTAATTCTATACACTTTAACATTATTTATGTTTTCATAAAATGGTCAATATATGTGATTAATTATGTAATGATGCAGATGTTTTCCAGAGTTCTCTATCATGACTTAGGTTCATTTAAAGATCAAATAGGGGGGCATACAACCCGGTTCCACTGGGAACCTGTATCCCTCACTTTAGCCATCCTATTAGAAATAATAGTTGCTGAAGGGGTGGGCTAGTCCATGAGACACAACAAAGACACAATTAGAAGCAGAAATATGCCAAAGTTTAAAGACATTAAAAACCGACATCACAGCTTTACAGGAATTTTAACCTCTCTCTTTCTGAAGTTGTTTTACAAAGCAGGCGAGTGTTGGACCTCCTCTTTATGAGAGAAAGGTGCCTTTTTGCTTGCATTGAGGGAAGAATGTTGTTTTTATGCCGACAATACTGGAGTTGTAAAAGAATCTATGAGTAAATTAAGAAAACGACTTGAAGAGCGTCAAAGAGAGACAGAGGCCCCAAAAAGGGAGGTTTGAGTCTTGGTTCACATAGTGACCTGATTAACTACGCTTTTATCTGCCATGGCCGGTCCATTAAAATCCTCATATTATTGCTAACTGTAGGACCCTGTTTGCTCAACCGTGTAGTTTCCTTTCTAAACCAAATCGAACCTGTTATTAATCCTAACCATACACTGTTCTCTCAATCTAATTTTACAGAAGAGCAGGGACAGAATTGGTATTAAAATACAGAATTATAGAGGATCTTCCACCTGCTGAAAACCTCAAAGGTCCACGCAGAAATGATCCCTGGAGAAGATGTAGGCAAGTACGAAGGACCTGAGAGAGCAAAAGTCTTCCATGGCAAACAACCTGCTCAGGATGAAGGGATGTGTCTGAATCAGCCAGTCTCTTCTTAATGTAGAGAAGGTGGACCAAAGCAGGCATGTGTTGAGAGCTGCTCCTGCATGCCTATGGTTGACATACCACTCTGACCTGTGAAAGTGTCACAGGAAGTAGGAGCAGCCTCCTTCTCATGGTAACCTTGGAAGCAACTGTTAAGACAAAGTTGTTGCCAAGGCAGTGACCTCATTCAGTTCCAAAAAGAAGTGACCACACCTAACTTCCTTGGTGATGGAACTCTCTGAACTTGGAATCCAGGAAGCCAGGCACCAAGAGCCAGTCCCAGTCCCAGTCCCAGTGGACAAACTTATTTTGATTTACCAAGGACAGACTCAGTCTTTCTTGGGACCTACTGATGTAAGGATGGCCAAATGCAAGGAAAGCTATGAAGAGGGGCCTTTCCTGAGAAAGCAGGCAGTGGCTCACCGCTGGCTCCTGACAACTTCACAGAGTTGGCCAAAAAGACCATATTTGAGACAGAACAGGCTATTTCCAGGGAACATAGTAAGGCCCACCAGTCAGAGGACACTCCGGATAGTCACAGACCTACTTGGGGAAAGGAGGTGCCTTTGTTGTGTGGGTGTGGGTTTGTGGTTTTGTCTCATGTTCTGAGAATAGGTATGAAAGGCAGTTTGTTTTGTTTGGAGTGAACTGTTTCTTGTAAGTCGTTTGACAAGGCGAGAATTTGTATGTCTGTGTATCCCACTGTGTCCGTGGTTGTAGACATTAGAAAAGAGAATGCATCAATGAATATGTCCTGTCTAGTAGAAAGGTTCACAGCATTCATCCTGCCCTATTTATGAATGGACTGCAGCTTGCCTTATTGATGTGCAACACCTGCTATCTTCCTTAGTTCCTGTTTTATTCCTGAATTCTGGCCACTCTCCAGAATAGGTTCATGGTTTTCTGTTTAAGATATGTACAACCTCGAAGCTCTGTGACATGACCATGTACTGAAGGGAATGGTGAGCATCTCAGAAAACTCAGATATCAGTGTGACCAGGAAAGTCTCAGTGGAGAAACCCTGCTTGGGGCCTTTTGTTTACCTATTCTTCTGTTGCCCTGAATGTCAGGAAGGTCTTTTCCTCAGTCCACCACTTTTTGAAGCCTGAAGAAAACAGTTTTCAAATGGAAATGAATGGGCATTACCTGTGGCTCTTTGCTTAATTGCTTTGGAAAGGATGTGTCTGAATCAGCCTATTTACCCTGTGTGAGGCTGTGACTTAGATTCTCAGCTCCTGATGGATCTAAAGAAAGATCCCATGTTTACATCCAAAAACAAAATGGCCAAAAGAGCAGTCCTTGTGGATGAAGTCTCTCGCCTTCCTCTGTAACTTTCCTGACCTCCATCAAGTCAGATTAGGGATCCTTTGGGTCAAATGAGTTCTTCAAAGCCCTGCAGAGGCTAGCCCATATTTGCTTGGGTTTTCTCAAGACTCCAATTCACATAAAGAATCCAAACCCCACAGTCATTTGGCCTCAAATTGAAGAAGCGGAGCAGTATTAACGGGAGGCCTACTTAATCTCTCCTGGTTCACAAGAAGGGTGTCCAGGCCACCCTGAATTTAGGCAAATTAGGTGCAAGAGAGCTTATTTTGGACACGGTCTTGGGGTGTGCCCCTCATGGAAAACTCCAGCCATAGGTTATTGTGAGTGTCTATATGGAAGAAGATGAGCGCCACGTTGGAGTGTTTTGGTTTAAATTGTGGTCATTTGGGTGGCAGTTGGAAGAGATGACTTGGTCCACATGTTCTTGAACTCTGGTGTGACTCCCTTAGAGTCTGAGTTCTGGAACTGACCTCAGAGAAGTATTGCCATAAATAGTGTTGAGATTTTAGGAAGCCAGGCATGAGCGTTGCCCTTGGAAACTGAGTTCTAGGCCCAGGGTGGCTTTCCACAGAGCACTGAGCCTCTCAGCCAGGATACCACAAATTTTATTCTGAAAGACTTGGCACCCATAGTTGAGAGTCAAAACTCATATGGACCTCACATTGTAGACCTAAATGGGCATAACATCATATGATCTTTTGGCCACTGTTTGGGAAGCCTTACCTGTGAGTGTTCTCCAGAGATTTCATTGAAAGGAGCTTCCTAACCATTTAATGGTTCCTGAAAGAATTGAAACTCACAGTGCCTCCAACTTCATCCTTGAAAAATGGCTAGATAAATACCATAAAATTTTTGAATTTCCCATCACCAGGTGGCACTGGAAAACCTTTTGATGTCCTGTTGCTGATCATGAATATACCAGACAGTGCCTTGATTGACTGGGTTTCATGTAAATGGTGTAGAACAGAGATGCCAGTAAGTTGGACTCTGTTGAGTAGTAGGTTAGAGCAGTGGTGGGCAGGTATGTGATAAAACATCTGTGGTGGGGCCATGTGTATCTTCCATTGGCTTCAAATGCCTTGTGACTGACATGGTGCAGCCAGCAGAACCTTCCATGTAAAGGCAAGTTGTTATTTGGGGAGGTTTCAGGACATTGTTCAGAATCAGGGTGCTATGGTCAAGGGGGCAAGATATGTAGGATAGGATCCTAGTTCTTGGATCCTCCTGCAAAACCTGACCCACCATACATGACAGAACTTCCTCTTGCACTGTGACCCAGTTGAACTCTTTGTATTTCGTGAAGCAAATACCAAACACCCAGTGCAGCAGGAAGAAACACCACGAAAATGGAAGATGACCATATGGCTTCACAGTGCACACTGCCACACATTTATCCCCCAGTGGCCACAGTTTACATAAAAAGAGAATTCAGCACTGCTGCCTCATGTACATTGGGAAATAAGAAACCATGTCCTCCAGGTCTCATAGATCCAGACCAAGCTTTTATGGTCTCCCTAGAAAGGAAGCTAAAGCTCCTGACAACAACATATTTTTCAAGTGCCCAAACTCACAGGCAGTTTCTCTAGAAATCTCTAGGCCAGCAGACCTCCATGTTTGTGGAGTTTTTACCCTGTCCCATACTTTTGGAAACTACTCTACCACTTCAAATGTTGTGAGCTCCTGAGCATATTCCATTTAACATATTTATTCACAGATTTTCTAAATCTTCTCCTCTAATTGTGTCTTACTTGGGGTGAAGGAATTGTCAAGGCATTGTTCTGGATGAGAGTGGGAATAATTTTGTGTAGCACATATTTACATACACATTGGATTCATTGTTCAATTTTCCATTCGAAATGCTGAATCTTTGACACTAACCCATACCCTACTAGACTCTGACTACTAATTCTAATATGATGGAGAAAAGTAACCCAAACAGAATAGAAATACTAGCACTTCAGAGGAGGCATGGTGGATAGTTGGTTTGCCTTTTGCATGATATAGGGTAGGAGTTATAAATCTTGTCAATTTTTTGTTGAAATAGTTCTGCATGTGTTTTTAAAGTTAACACATATGTGAATTCCTGTCTCCATTTTTCTGTAGCCTATTCAGCACATGTATTTTTATATGCACATATAGAATCCTACCTGGTATCACACGTATATTCTTGAGAGGTGGCTAACTTGGCAGATACAAAGTGTGAGAAGAGATCACTCCTCATTAATGCTTTTGGAACTGAAAATTCAGACTATGAGTGAGCTTCTTAGTTGAAAAACATTATACATAAATCCATGTTCAGTAAAATTAATATTTTGGATCTGTGGATGATATATATTTCACAATGAATTTTAATTGGCATATATATTGCTACTATTTAATGTCTCTGTGTGTGTTTTGTGTGTGTGTGTGTATATATATATATATATATATATATATATATATATATACATTCTAGATTTTTCAAAATATAAAATATATGTGTCCTATTATACAATCCCTAAATTCATTCTTGTTCATGTATGTGGTTTTATATTAAACTTTTCATAAGATTATTTTAAAAATATTCATCCACCTGAAATACATATTTGTTTTCTAGTACTAAAAAGTTACTTCAGTGAATGGTGCAAACAAATCCTTATATTTTTACAGTAGCTGACCCACTTTAACATCAATGCAAGTAGATTCCTATGGAACATGATGTGTATTTTGACGTTCATTTTTATTAAACACTGGTACATTACTATTTCTGCAGTTTTTATACATTATAGAATATACATTTCATCCACAAGTTCACAAATTTAAAGAAATTTGTAACATATTCAATCACTTCCTGCTTCAGAACATATGTATTCCTCCTTGTTTTTGAGTGGTCATTTCATGAGATTTCTTTCCAAACACATTATTTTCGATTTCCATAATCAAATTTGAAGCAAAATTCACACACTCTTGGTGATAAACCACAACCGTAATATTACCATTAGATGTATTACTGGTTGGAATGAATGTATGTATATCAATATATGATTCCTGTGTATTTTCAGATATCAATTCAATCCATTATTTAAAGTTGGAACAAGTTATATTATTTATTCGCAGTATGGTCTATTCATGCATTATCTCTATATTCATACATACATGGTACACCTATATGTACCCCCAATACTAATTTATACCCCTTCAAAATATTGCTCCAAGAAATGGTGCAAGAAATACTCATGTCACCTGATCTACATATACGTTTTATCACAATAATATTCTGGCCACAAAATGCAAAGTCACACTTACGATTGTACCAAAGCCTAAATGGAATGTGAGTATGGATTATGAAAATAACCTATGTCCAGGTTGCCTAATGCTCTCAAATGTCAATCCTATTGGTGACTACATATTTGTTACTTCCTAAGATTATATATTCAATCTCAAGCCTGTTGAAAATGTCTTTTGCTATCACTCACTTTATACTTTGCCTGATTTCCTAATGTCTCTATTGATATCTGCTTTCCTACATATTTTCCCCAGTTCATCACTGTGACTGACTCTTCACATATGCTGACGTTTACATTTTCTGTCTACCTGAAAACCTATTGCTAAAGAACTATTTGTCCAAATGCTATACTCACACTTTTTTATAATCCTACCAACTATCTTCCTAATCCTACCAACTCTCCCTCTTTGAATGGTTTACATTCAACATTCAATCATCCAAGGTATCAGATCTTATGCCATTGTGTATAGATTTATCTGAGACATCTGTGCAGAACATAATTAAAAGCTAAGTATCCCAATCAAGGACCCAATGCCCTTCTGGGCTTCAAATGTTTCCGAGATTTCTGTTTTCATTCATATATTTCACCTATATAATCTTATAAATATTGCAGGTTCCCAATACCATTATTCATCCAGCAGAATGATCCTAACCCAAATCAAACATGTTATTAACTGTAACCATACACTGTTCCCTCAATCTAACTTTACAGAAGAGCAGGGACAGAGTTGGTCTTACAATACAGGAATGTAGGAGATCTTCAACTTCCGGAGAACTTCAAAGGTCCATGCAGAAATGATCCCTAAAGAAGATGTAGGCAGCTATGATGGACCTGAGAGTGCGAAAGTCATCTTTCATGACAAAAAAAAAAAAACAGGTCAGGATGAAGGGGTGTGTCTGAAGCAGTCTCTCTCTTCTTAATGTAGAGAAGATGGACCAAACCAGGCTTGTGTAGAGAGCTGTTCCCGGGTGCCTATGGTTGATATTCCATTCTAACTTGTGAAAGTGTCATAGGAAGTAGGGGCAGGATCCATCTCATGGACCCTTGAAAGCAACTGTTAGGACAAAGTGGTTGCCAAGGCAGTGACCTCATTCAGTTCTAGACGAAGTCACCCATGTCACTTTCTTGTTGATGGAACACTCTGAACTTGGAATCCAGGAAGCCAGGCACCCTGAGGCAGTCCCAGTCTAAGTCCCAGTGGTCTCAAATTTTTGGATTTAAGAAGGATAGAGTAAGTCTTTCTTGGCAACTACTAAATTGAAGATGGACAAATGCCAGGAAAGCTCTGAAGAGGGGCTTTACCTGAGAAAACAGGCAGTGGCTCACCGCTGGCTCCTGATAACTTCACAGTTTTGGCCAAGAAGACCAGATCTGACATAGGACAGCCCATTTCGGGGAAACATAGTATGGCCCACCAGTCAGAGGACGCTCCGGATAGTCACAGACCTATTTGGGGAAAGAAGGTGCCTTTGTGGGTGTGTGTGTGTGTGTTTGTGTGTTTGTGATTTTGTCTCAAGTTTTGAGAATATGTAGGAAAGTCGGTTTGTTTGGTTTGGAGTGGACTGTTTCTAGTAAGTCCTTTGAGAAGGTGAGTGTTTCTATGTCTGGGTATCCCACTGTATTTGTGGTTGTAGACAATAGAAAAGAGAATGCATCAATAGATGTGTCCTGTCTAGTAGAATTCTTCACAGAATTCATCCTGTCCAATTTATGAATGGACTGCAGGTTACCTTATGGATGGGCAACACCTATTAACTTCCTACATTCCTGATATCTTCCTGAATCTGGTTACTCTCCCATAGGCTCATGGTTTTGTGTTCAAGATATGTATCTCCTCCACAATCTGGGACATGGCCATGTACTGGATAGCTGAAGAGAATGGTGAATATCACAGAAAACTCAGATATCAGTGTGACCAGGAAAGTCTCAGTGGAGAAAATCTGCTTTGGTATTTTGCTTACCTATTGTTCTGTTGTCCTGAATGAAAGGAAGGACTTTGCCTAAGGCCACACATTTCCAAAGCCTGAAAAAAACAGTTTTCAAATGGAAATAAATGGGCATCACCTGTGGCTCCTGGCTTAATTGCTTTGCAAAGGGATATGTCTGAATCAGCCTCTTAGTGCATTGTGAGATTATCGCTTAGATTCTCAGCACCTGATGGATCTAAAGAAAGATCCCATGTGTGCATCCAAATCCAAAATGGCCAAAAGAGAAGTCATTGTGATGAAGTCTCTTGCCTTCCTCTGTAAGGTTCCTGATCTCCATCAAGTGATAACAGGGATCTTTGGGTCAACTGAGTTCTTCAAGCCCTGCAGAGGCTAGCCCATAGGTGATTGGGTTTTCTCATGACTGCAAATCACATAAAGAAACTATACCCGACAGTCTGTATGCCTCAAATTGGAAAAGCAGAACAGTATTAATGGCAGACCTCTTTGATCAGTCCTGGTTCACAGGAACGTTGTCCAGGAAACACTGACTTTAGACAAATGAAGGGCAAGGGAGCTTATTTTGACTTTGTCTTGGGCTGTGTGCCTCATAAAAACTTCCAGCCAAGGTTATGATGAGTGTCTATATGGAAGAAAATGAGGGCCATGTGGGAGTGTTTTGGTTTTAATTCTGGTCATTGGTGTGGCGGTTGGAAGAGATGACTGGGTCAACTGGGCTTGAACTCTGGTGTGTTTCCACTTAGAGACTGAGATCTGAAACTGATCTCAGAGAAGAATTGCCATGAATTGTGTTGGGATTTTAGGAGGCCACGCATGAGAGTCGCCCTTGGAACCTGAGATCTAGGACCAGGGTGGCTTTCCACAAAGAACTGGGAATCTCAGCCTGGATATCACATGATTTTATTCTGAAACTTGGCAGCCATAGTTGAGAGTCAAAAGACATAGGACCTCACATTGTAGATCTCAATGGTCCTGGCTTCAAGTGACCTTTTGTCCACTCTTTGGAAAGCCTTGCCTGTGAGAGTTCTCTAGAATTTTCTTTGAAATGAACTTTCTCAACATTTAATGGTTCCTGAATAATTGTGCATCCAACGTCATCCTTGAAAAATGGCTAGATAAATACCACGAAATTTTTGAATTTTCCATGACCAGGTGGAACTGCAGAAACTTTCGATGTCCTGTTGCTTACCATGAGTGTACCAGACAGTGCCTTGATTGACAGGGTTTCATGAAAATTGTTTAGAACAGAGATGCCAGTATTTTGGAGCCTGCTGAGTAGTGGGCCTAGAGCAGTGGTGGACAGGTGTGTGATAAAACATCATGGTGGGGCCATTTGGATCTGCCATTGGCTTCCAAATGGCTTGTAACTGACAGAGTGCAGACATCAGACCCTTATATGTAAAGGCATCTTGTTATATGGCGTAGTTTCAGGGCAATGTTCAGAATCAGGTTGCTATGGACAAGGGGGCAATCTTTGAGAGATAGAAACCTGGTTGGTGAATTTTCTTGCAGACCCTGACCCACCACACGTGACAGAAATACCTCAAGCACTGTTTCCCCGTTGAACTCCTTGTATTTTGTGAAGCATGAACCAAACTCCAAGTGCAGCAGCAAGAAACACCACGAAAAGTGGAGGATGACCAAATTGTTTCACAGTCCACACAGGGAGACACAGTTTACCTACAAAGCGAGAATTGAGCACTGAGGCCTCGTGTTCATTGGAAAATAGGAAACGATGTCCTCCAGGTCACATAGATGAAGACCCAGCTTTGAGGGTCTCACTACAAAGGAAGCTTAACTCCTGACAACAACCTATATTTCAGTGCCCAACTTCACTGGCAGTTTCTCAAAAAGTTTTAGGCAAGCAGAGCTTCATGTTTGTGGAGTGTGTACCCTGTCCTTACTTTTGGAAACTCCTATACCACTTCCAAGTTTGTGCACTCCTGAGCATTTTCGATTCCAGAAATGTAATCACAGATTTTGTAACTCTTCTACTCTAATTGTGTCTTCCTTGGGGCGAAGGTAATGACAAGGCATTGTTCTGGATGAGAGTTGGAAGATTAATTTTCCTTTTTTCCATTTGAAATTCTGAATCCCTGACACTAACCCATATTCTACTAGACTCTGACTACTAATCCTAATATGATGGAAGAAAGTAACCCAAACAGTACATAAATACTTGCAGTTCAGAGTTGGACTTGCCTTTTGCATGATTAAGGGTAGGTGTTATAAATCTATTCAATATTTAATTGAAATAGTTCTCAATGTGTTTTTAAAGTTAACAAATATGTGAATTACGGTCTCCCATTCTCTGGAGCCTATTCAGCACATGTATTTTTATATGCACAAATAGAATCCTACAAGGTATCACACGTACATCCTTGTAAGATATATGACTTAGCAGATACAAACTGTGAGAAGTGATCACTCCTCCTAAACGCTGTTGGAACTGAAAATTCAACCTATGGGTGAGCTTCCCAGTGGAACAACATTATACATAAACCCATGTTCACTAAAATGAATGTTTTTGCGTCTTTATGATATATATTTCATGATGAATTTTGATTGGCATATATATTGCTACTTTTTAATGTCTGTGTTTGTGTGTGTGTGTGTGTGTGTGTGTATATATATATATGTATGTATATATATATATATATATATATATATATATATATATATATATACTCTCCATATTTTTAAAAATATGAAATATATGTGTCTTATATACACTCCCTAAATTCATTCATGTTCATGTATGTGGATTAATAATCAACTTTTCACAAGATTATTCTTAGAAATATTCATCCACCCGAAATACATATTTGTTTCCTAGTACTGAAAACTAACTTCAGTAAAAGGTGCATACAAATCCTAATATGTGTACATTAACTGACCCAGTTTAACATCAATGCATGTAGGTTCCTATGGGACATGATGTGTATTTTGATGTTAATTTTTATTCCACACTGGTACATTACTATTTCTTCAGTTTATGCACATCATAGTATATATATTTTATTCACTAGTTAGCAAATTTATAGGCATTTGTTTTACTTTCAATCACTTCCTGCTCCAGAACACATGTATTCCTCTATGTCTCTTGACTGGTCTATTCATGAGACTTTTTTCCAAATATATTATTTTCTATTTCCATAATCAATTTTGAACCAAAACTCACACACCCTTCATGATAAACCGTAACCCTAAGATGATCGTTAGATATATAACTGGTTGGAATGATTGATTGCATATCAATATAAAATTTCTTATAAATTTTCAGATATTTATTCAATTCATTATTTAAAGTGGATCCAGTTATATTATTTATTCACAGTATGGTCTATTCATGCATTATGTCTATATTCATAGAAACAGGGTACACCTATTTGTACCCCCATACAAATTTGTAAGTCTTCAAAATATTGCTCCCAGAATTGGTGGAAGAAATACTATTGTCACCTGATCTACATACACATTTTATTACAGAAATATTCTGGACACAAAAAGCATAGGTCACACTTACAATTGTACCAAAGCGTAAATGGAAAGTGAGCATGGATTACTAAAAACATCCATGTCCAGGTTGCCTAATGCTCTCAAATATCAATTCTATTTTTGACTACATATTTGTTTCTTCCTAAGATTATATATTCAACTTCAAACATGTTGAAAATGTCTAACCCTATCACACAATTTATACTTTGCTTGATTTCCTAATGTCTCTATTGATATCTGATTTCCTATATTTTTCCCCAGTTCATCATTGTGACTGACTCGTCACATGTGCTTACATTTACATACACTCTCTACACTAAATTCTATTGCTAAAGAACTTTTGGTCCAAATCCTATACTCACTCTTTTTTCTAAACCTACCAACTACCTTCCTAATCCTGCCGACTATCGGTTTTTGACTGGATGTTCTCTTCAACATTCAATATCCAAGGTACAAGGTCCGATGCCAGTGTATATTGATTTATCTGAGACATCTGTGCTGCACATTACTCAAAGCTAAGTATCCCACTCAAGTCCCCAATGCCCTTCTGGGCTTCAAATCTTACCTAGATTTCTGCTTTCATACTTATGTTTCACATATATACTCTTGTAAACATCGCATTTTGCCAATACCATTATTCATCCCGCAGAATTATTTGTAACCCAAATTGAACAAGTTATTAACCCTAACCATACACTGTTCCCTCAGTATAACTTACTTAAGAGCAGGGACAGTGTGGGTCTTACAATATAGGAATGTAGATCATCTTCCACCTGCTGAGAACATCAAAGATCCATGGAGAAATGATCCTTGCAAAAGATATAGGCAGCTATGTAGGACCTGAGAGAGCAATAGTCATCTTCCATGGCAAACAACCTGGTCAGGATTAATTGATGGTCTGAATCAGCCTCTCTCTTCTTAATAAAGAGAAGATGGACTGAACCAGGCCTCTGTGGAGAGCTGTTCCCTGGTGCCTATGGTTGATATACCATTCTAACTTCTGAATGTGTCACAGGATGTTGGGGCAGCCTCCATCTCATGGGAACCCTGGAAGCAACTGTTAGCACAAAGTGGTTACCAAGGCAGTGAGCATATTCTGTTCCTGAAAGAAGTGACCTCACTTCACTTCCTTGGTGATGGAATTCTCTGAACCTGGGATCCAGGAAGGAAGGCACGCAGAGCCAGTCCCACTCCCAGTTCCAGTGGGCTAACTTGTTTGCTTTTCCCAAAGACATAGTCAGTCTTTCTTGGTACCCACTGATGTGAGGATGGCCAAATGCCAGCAGAGCTCTGAAGAGGGGCCTTTCCTGAGTAAGCAGGTAGTGGCTCACCGTTGGCTCCTGACAACTTCACAGAGTTGGCCAAGGAGACCAGATCTGAAACAGGACAGGCCATTTTGGGGGAACATAATATGGCCCACCAGTCAGAAGACACTCCGGATAGTCACAGACCTATTTGGGGGAAGGAAGTGCCTTTGCCATTGTAGGTGTGAGTTTGTGGTTTTTTCTCATGTTCTGAGAATAGGTAGGAAAGGTGGTTTGTTTGGTTTGGAGTGGACTGTTTCTAGTAAGTCGTTTGACATGGTGAGTGTTTCTAAGTCTGTGTATCCCACTGTATCCGTGGTTGTAGACATTAGAAAAGAGAATGCATCAATGGATGTGTTGTCTCTAGTTGAAAGCTTCCCCGCATTCATACTGCCCAATTAATGAATGGACTGCAGCTTGCCTTATGGATGGGCAACATCTATTATCTTCTAAAGTTCCTGTTTTCTTCGTGAATTCTGGCCACTCTCCAGAATAGACTCATGGTTTTGTTTCCCAAATATGTAACACCACAAGGTTCTGTGACATGGCCATGTACTGGATAGCTGAAGGGAATGGGAGCATCTAAGAAAACTCAGATTTCAGTGTGACCAGTAAAGTCTCAGTGGAGAAACCCTTCTTTGGGCCATTTGCTTACTTCTATTTCTATTACCCTGAATGTCAGGAAGGTCTTTGCCTCAGGCCACCCCTTTGTGTAGCCTGAAGAAAACTGTTTTCATATGGAAATGTATGGACATCACCAGTGGCTGTTTGCTTAATTGATTTGGATTGGGATGTGTCTGAATCAGCCTCTTGTCCTTGTATGAGGTTGTGGCTTAGATTCTCAGCACCTGATGGATCTAAAGAAAGATCCCATGTGTTTCCAAAACTAAAATGGCCAAAAGAGCAGTCATTGTGGGTGAATATTTTTGCCCTCTTGTTTTAGGTTCCTGACCTCCATCAAGTGAGAATAGGGATCCTTTGGGTCAAATGAGTTCTTGAAATCCCTGCAGAGGCTAGCCCATATTTGCTTGGGTTTTCTCATGACTCCATATCACATAAAGAATCTATACCCTACAGCCAGTAGGCCTCAAATTGGAGAAGTGGAACACTTTAACAGCAGGAATATTTGATCATTCCTGGTTCACAGGAAGAGTGTCCAGGCCATCATGATTTTAGGCAAATGAGGGGCAAGTGAGCTTATTTGGACACTGCCTTGGGCTCATAGAAACCTCCAGCTAGAGGTTATGATGAGTGTCTACATGGAAGAAGATGATAGCCCTGTGGTAGTGTTTTGATTTTAATTGTGGTCATTTTTTGGTGGATGGAAGGGATGACTGGGTCCACCTGGGCTTGAACTCTGGTGTGATTCCCCTTAGAGACTGAGTTCTGAAACTGACCTCAGAGAAGTATTGCCATGAATTGTGTTGGGATTTTAG
Source organism: Callospermophilus lateralis (assembly GCF_048772815.1). Taxonomy (NCBI): domain Eukaryota; kingdom Metazoa; phylum Chordata; class Mammalia; order Rodentia; family Sciuridae; genus Callospermophilus; species Callospermophilus lateralis. The sequence continues at coordinate 694,854 of NW_027515754.1, read as the reverse complement.
GAGGCCACGTATGAGACTCACTCTTGGAAACTGAGATCTAGGCCCAGGGTGGTTTCCACAGAGGCCTGAGAATCTCAGCCAGGATATCACATGATTTTATTCTGAAAGACTTAGCAGCCATATTTGAGAGTCAAAACACACATGGACCTCACATTGTAGATGTCAATTGGCCTGGCTTTAGGAGACCTTTTGGCAACTGTTTGAGAAGCATTGACTGTGAGAGTTCTCCAGAGCTTTCATTGAAATGAACTTTCTCAACTCTTAATGGTTCCTGAATGAATTGAAACCCACAGTGCCTCTAACTTCACCCTTGAAAAATTGCTAGATAAATACCATGAAATTTTTGAAATTCCCATGACCAGGTGGCACTGCAGAAACTTTTGATGTCCTGTTGCTGATCATGTGTATACCAGACAGTGCCTTGTTTTTGACTGGGTTTCATGAAAATCCTGTAGAACAAGAGAAGCCAGTAATTTGGAGCCTGCTGAGTAGGGGGCCTAGAGCAGTGTTGGGCATGTGTGTGATAAAACATCATGGTGGGGCCATGTGAATCTGCCATTTGCTTCCAAATGGCTTGTGACTGATATAGTGCAGACATCAGACCCTTATATGTAATTCATCTTGTTAAATGGAGAGTTTTCAGGGCAATATTCAGAATCAGGTTGCTATGGTTATTGGGGCAAGCTATGTGGGATAGAAGCCTGGTTGGTGCATTCTCCTGCAGACCCTGACCCACCACACGTGACAGAACTCCCTCCAGCACTGTATCCCAGATGAACTTTTTATGTTTTGTGAAGCAAATACCAAATTCCCAGTGCAGAAGCAAGAAATACCACGAAAAGTGGAGGATGACCAAATGTCTTCACAGTCCCCACCGGGAGACACTTAGCTTCCAATGGACACAGTTTAGCTACAAAGAGAGAATTGAGCACTGCTGCCTCATGTTCATTGGAATATAAGAAACCATGTCTTTCGGTCACATAGATGCAGACCCAGATTTGATGGTCTCACTACAAAGTAAGCTAAAGCTCATGACAACAACATATATTTCAAGTGCCCAACCTCAGAAGCCGTTTCCCAAGAATTCTTAGGCCAGCAGAGCTCCTTGTTTGTGGAGTGTTTACCCTGTCCTTTACTTTTGGAAACTCCTCTACCACCTCCAATGTTGTGAACTCCCGAGCATATTCCATTCCATATTTGTATTCATAGATTTTCACACTTTTCTACTCTAATTGTGTTTTACTTGGGGCGTAGGTAATGTCAAGGCATTGTTCTGGATGTGAGTGGGAAGATTTTTGTGTAGCACATATTTACATACACATTGGATTCATTTTTCAATTTCCATTTGAAATACTGAATCCCTGACACTATAACTCATACCCTACTAGTCTCTGACTAATAATCCTAATATGATGGTGAAAAATAAGCCAAAAAGAGAAGAAACACAAGCAGTTCAGAGGACGCATGGTGTATAGTTGGAATTGCCTTTTGCATTATATAATGTAGGAATTATAAGTCTAGTCAATTTTTTGTTGAAATAGTTCTACATGTGTTTTTAAAATTAGCAAATATGTGAATCCCTATCTCCCTTTCTCTGTAGCCTATTCAGCACATGTATGTTTATATGCACATATAGAATTCTACCTGATATCACTCGTATACACTTGTGAGGTGGCTGAATTGGTAGATGCAAATTGAGAGAAGAGATCACTCCTCCTAAACGCTGTTGGAACTGAAAATTCAACCTATGGGTGAGCTTCCTAGTTGAAAAACATTATACATGAATCCATGTTCAGTAAAATGAATATTTTTCGATCTGTGGATTATATACATTTCATGATGAATTTCTATTGGCATATATATTGCTACTTTTTTTTCTTTTATTGGTTGCTCAAAACATTACAAAGCTCTTGACATATCATATTTCATACATTAGATTCAAGTGGGTTATGAACTCCCATTTTTACTCCAAACACAGATTGCAGAATCACATTAGTTACACATCCATATTTTTACATAATGCCCTATTAGTTACTGTTGTATTCTGCTACCTTTCCTATACTCTACTATCCCCACTCCCCTATCTTCCCATCTTCTCTCTCTACCATACCTACTCTAAATCATTTCTCTCCTTGTTTATTTTCCCACAACCTCTTATATGTAATTTTTTGTAACAATAAGTGTCTCTCTCCATTACCATGCAATTTCCCTCTTCTCTCCCTTTCCCTCCCACCTCATGTTTCTGTTTAATGTTAATCTTTTCTTCATGCTCTTCCTCCATGCTCTGTTCTTAGGTGCTCTCATTATATCAAACAAGACATTTGACATTTGATTTTTAGGGATTGGCTAGCTTCACTAACCATAATCTGCTCAGTGCCATGCATTTCCCGGCAAATTTCAAGATTTGGTCATTTTTTAGTGCTGCGTAATTCTCCATAGTATATAAAAGTCACATTTTTTTTATCCATTCATCTATTGAAGGGCATCTGGGTTGGTTCCACAGTGTAGCAATTGTGAATTGTGCTGCTATGAAAATCGATGTGGCAGTATCCCTGTAGTACGCTCTTTTAAGGTCTTCAGGGAATAGTCCGAGAAGGGCAATAGCTGGATCAAATGGTGCTTCCATTCCCAGATTTCCCAGGAATCTCGATACTGCTTTCCAAATTGGCCGCACCAGTTTTCAGTCCCACCAGCAATGTACAAGAGTACCCTTTTCCCCACATCCTCGCCAGCACTTGTTGTTGTTTGACTTCATTATGGCTGCCAATCTCACTGGATTGAGATGGTATTTTAGGGTGGTTTTTATTTGCATTTCTCTTACTGCTAGAAATGGAGAGCATTTTTTCATGTACTTGTTAATTGATTCTATGTCCTCCTCTGAGAAGTTTCTCTTCAGGTCCTTGGCCCATTGGGTTATTGGTTATCTTATTGTCTAATTTTCTGAGTTCTTTGTATACTTTGTGTACTCTGGATATTAGGGCTCCATGTGAAGGGTGAGGACTAAAAATTTGTTCCCATGATGTAGGCTCCATATTTACCTCTCTTATTGTTTCTCTCTTTAAGAAAAAAAAATCAGTTTAAGTAAGTCCCATTTGTTGATTCTTATTATTAACTCTTATTCTATGGGTGTCCTATTAAGGAATTTGGAGCCTGACCACACAATATGTAGATAGGAGCCAACTTTTTATTCTATCAGACGCAGAGACTCTGATTTGAATCTAGCTCCTTGATCCACATTGAGTTAACTTTTGTGCATGGTGAGAGGAGGGGATTCAGTTTCATTTTGTTGCATATGGATTTCCAGTTTACCCAACTCCATTTGATGAAGATGCTATCCTTCCTCCATTGCAGGCCATTAGCTCCTTTATCAAATATAAGACAGTTGTAGATTTTTGGATTAGTCTCTGTGTCCTCCATTCTGTACCATTGGTCCACCCGCCTGTTTTGGTACCAGTACCATGCTGTTTTTGTTATGAATGCTCTGTAATATAGTTTGAAATCTGGTATCACTATACTGCCTGATTCACACTTCCTGCTTAGAATTGCTTTTGCTATTCTGGGTCTTTTATTTTTCCATTTGAATTTCATGATTTCTTTATCTATTTCTACAAAAAAAATCCTTTGGGATTTTGATTGGCATTGTATTAAACCTATAGAGAACTTTTGGTAATATAGCAATTTTGATGATGTTAGTTCTGCCTATCCATGAACAGGGTATATTTTTCCATCTTCTAAGATCTTATTCTATTTCTCTTTTTAGGGTTCTGTAGTTTGCATTATATAAATCTTTCACCTCTTTTGTTAGGTTGATTCCCAAGTATTTAATTATTTTGAGGAAATTGGGAATGCAGTGTTTTGACTCATTTTTGTTTCAGAAGTTTTGTCGCTGATATACAGAAATGCCTTTGATTTATGCATGTTGATTTTATATCCTGCCACATTGCTGCATTCATTTATTAGTTCTAGTAGTTTTTTCTGTAGACCCTTTTGGGTCTTCTATGTATAGAATCATGTCATCTACAAATAGTGATAATTTAAGTTCTTCTTTTCCTATTTTTATGCCTTTAATGTCTTTCATCTCTCTAATTGCTCTGGCCAGTTTTTCGAGAACTATATTGAATAGAAGTGGTGATAGAGGATATCTCTGCCTTGTTCCAGATTTTAAAGTGAATGCCTTCAATTTTTCTCCATTCAGAATGATGCTAGCCTGAGGCTTAACATAGTTATCTTTTACAATGTCGAGGTAAGTTCCTGTTATCCCTAGTTTTTAAAATGTTTTGAACATAAAGGAATGCTCTACTTTGTTGAATGGTTTTTCTGCGTCTATCAAGATGTTCATATGGTTCTTATCTTTAAGTCTATTGATGTTGTGAATAACATTTATTGATTTCCATATATTGAAGCCTCCTTGCATCCCAGGGATGAATTCAAGTTGATCATGGTGCACAATTTTTTTGATGTGCCTTTGTATCCAATTCGCCAGAATTTTAATGAGGATTTTTGCATCTAGGTTCATCAGAGATATTGGTCTGTAGTTTTCTTTCTTTGAGGTGTCTTTGTCTGGTTTCAGAATCTGGGTGATGTTGGCCTCATAGAATGAATTTGGCAGAGCTTCCAGTTTTTCTATTTCCTGAATAACTTGAAAAGTATTGGTATTAATTCTTCTTTAAAGGTTTTGTAAAACTCTGCTGTATACCCATCCGTTCCTGGGCTTTTCTTGGTTGGTAGTCTTTTGATTGCTTCTTCTACTTCATCCATTGATATTGGTCAGTTTAAATTGTGTGTTTCCTCCTGACTCAGTCTGGTCAAATCATATGACTTAAGAAATTTATCGATGTCTTCACTATTTTCTATTTTATTGGAATACAGTTTTTCAAAATAATTTCTAATTTTCTTCTGTATTTATGTAGCATCTGTTGTGATATTGCCTTTTTCATCCCGTATGTTAGTAATTTGAGTTCTCTCTCTTCTTCTCTTCGTTAGCATGGCTAAGGGTCTGTCGATCTTATTTATCTTTTTGAAGAAGCACATTTTAGTTTTGTTAATTTTTTCAATAGTTTCTTTTGTTTCAATTTCGCTATGATTTTAATTATTTCTTTCCTTCTGCTACATTTTCTGTTGTTTTGCTCTTCTTCTTCTAGGGCTTTGAGATGAAGTGTGAGCTCATTTGTTTGTTTGGTTTTTTTTCTATTTTGAGGAATGACCTCCAGGCGATGAATTTACCTCTTAAAACTTCTTTTCATTGTGTCCCATAGAATCTGACATGTTGTGTCTGTATTTTCATTTATCTCTAAGAATTTTTTGATTTCCTCCTTTATGTCTTCTGTAACCCATTGATCATTCAGTAACATATTCTTCATTTTGCATGTGATGTATGATTTTTTCTTCCTTCTTTATCATTGGTTTCCAGGTTCATTCCATTATGATCACAAAAAATTCATGGTATTATCTCCACCCCTTTATATTTACTGAGGGTTGCCCTATGGCATAACATATGGTCTATTTTTGAGAAGGATCCATGTGCTGGTGATAAAAAAGTATATCCACTTGATGATGGTTGATATATTCTATATATGTCAGTTAAGTATAGGGTATTGATTGTGATATTGAGTTCTATAGTTTCTTTATTCAACTTTTGTTTGGAGGATCTGTCCAATGGTGAGAGAGGTGAGTTGAAGTCACCCATAATTATTGTATTGTGGTCTATTTGATTCTTGAACTTGAGGATAAATTGTTTTATGAACGTCGCAGCACCATTATTTGCTGCGTGAATATTGATAATTGTTATGTCTTGTCGGTGAATGGTTTCTTTTAACAGTATATAAAGTCCTTCCTTATCCCTTTGATTAAATTAGTCTTGAGGTCGATTTTATTCGATAGGAGGATGGCCACCCCTGCTTGCTTACGAGGACCGTGTGCATGGTATAAATTTTCCCAATCTTTCACCTTCAGCCTGTGTATGTCTTTTCCATTCAGATGTGTCCCTTGGAGGCAACATATTGTTGGATTTGTTTTTTTTAATTTCAAGTTACAAGCCAATGTCACTTTATTCGAGAGTTTAAGCCATTATCATTTAGAGTTACTATTGATATATGGTTTGTACTGCCACCCATGTTTTTATATATATATTTTTTAATTAGTTTGATTCTCCATGATTTGCTTTTCCCCTTCCCTCTGTCATTACTAAGGCACTTCTCACTGATGGTTTTCGTTGTTGATTTTCATTTCTTCCTCGTGTAATGTTTTGCTCAAGATGCTTTGCAATGCTGGTTATCTGGCTGAAATTCTTTTAGCTTTTGTTTATCATGAAATATTTTTATCTCGTTGTCTTATCTTAAGCTTAATTTTGCTGGATACATAATTCTTGTTTGGCATCCATTGTCTTTCAGTGTTTGAAGTACGTTGTTCCAGGATCTTCTCACTTCCAGCGTCTATGATGAAAAATCCATTGTTAAACTTTTTGGTTTACCCCTGATTGTAATGATTGTAATCTGCCTCCTTTCTCTGGTAGCTTTTAATATTTTCTCTTTGTTTTGTATATTGGATATCTTTATAACAATGTGTCTTGGCATTGGTCTACTGTGATTTTGTGTGCTCGGTGTCCTGTAAGCATCTACAATTTGTTTATCCGTTTCCATTTTTATTTCTGGAAAGTTTTCTGTAATTATTTCATTCACCAGGTTTCTCATTCCCTTGGTTTTAATCTCTGTACCTTCCTCTATCCATATGACTCATTAGTTTGTTTTTTTTTTTATGTTATCCCATATCTCTTGAATGTTTTCTCATAATTTTTTACAGCATTTCTTTGTTGGCTAGACTTTTTTCAAGATGATATATTTTGTCTTCATTATCTGACATTCTGTCTTCTACTTGCTCTACTCTGTTAGTGATACTCTCAATTGAGTTTTTAATTTGGTTTATCATTTCCTTGATTTCTAGAATTATTGTTTGATTTTTCTAATAATCTCTATCTCCTGATAAAGATGCTTAATTTCTCATTTTATCTGTTTATGTAATTCATTTTCAATGCGTTTTATCACTGTTTGTTTTTGCTGTCTCGTATCCTCTTTAAGGTTCCATTCCATCTGTCTAAGGTATTACTTGAGTTCTTTATATGACCATTTTTTTGATGACTCTAGGTGCTCTTGAATATTTAGGCTGTCCTTCATTGTTCTTACTCCTTTTCTTCCTTGTTTTTATATGCTGCTCATGTTACTTCTTCTTCTGTTTGACTACTGAGTTACTGCTTACTCTTATAAATTTATTTGATGCTTGGGAGGAAAGATATTAGAAGGGAAGGGAGAAGTCACTAAAGAGAATGAGAGTAGGCAGGTAGAATTCAAAGAAGGGGGAATAAGAAAAATGAAAAGAAATGAAAAGACAAAAGAAAAAAATAGAAAATAAAGAAAGAAAGTTTTAAGTAATGATGATGATTAAAAAATTGAAAATTAAAATTTAAAATAATAATAATAATAATAAAATAAAAAAAATTAAAAAATAAAAACATTTAAAAAAGTTAAAGAACAACAATAACAAAAATGAAAATGAAAGAAAAAAAAACAAATAAAAAAATAATAATAATACATGCAGTCCTAGAGTTCAAATAACTTCTCTTCCAGTAGGTGGAGCTGTGCGCACTGGGCCAAGCTTCTCCTCTCAATAAGTGAGAACCAATCACTGTGCAGCAGCTCTTTCTCCCAGACTGGGCGGGTCTCCAATTCTGAGTGCCTAGGGCTTTCTCTTGTGTTTCCTCAAGCCAGGCCCCACTCACCTGTGATGCTCACCACAATACTGGTTACAAGCCAGGCCTCTGCTCCTGGTAGCCCTGTTTCCATGAACGCCTGGGCACACTCTCCTTGTTTGCCTTCCTCAGACCCTAAGTTTGTAGAGCTTGGGGCTGAGAACCTCCAGCGAATTTGCTTGCCCTTCAGGAGCCATGGCCCCGGTAGGTGGTGTAAGAGACCTCAATTGTCAGCACTGGTGGGAGCGGTAGCAGGGAATTCCACGCCGCGAGTCCCGAGCCAATCTTGATTCCCTAGGTCTGGGTATCGTGCTCCTTGGAGAGCTGGGAGGGGCCATTACGGCAGAGGTGGGAAGGGCCCTTGAGGTTTCCCTGCGTTGTTGAGAGATATGGCAATGGGATTACACACTTGTCGCGCTGGTTTCAATGAAGTTATCTCCTCCGCCTGTGACGTCAGTTCTCTGCCATGGTGGTATCCCATTCAAATGGTGATCGTTCGTTCCCTTTGCTGGGTGACCAATGCAAGAGGTGGGTCCTGACTATCTCTCCCAAGCCCCATTTCAATCCTGTGGCCACTGCCTATGGAGGCTCAGTTGGCTTTTAACTCTCAATTCAGAAAGCCCGACCAGTTATTTCAGCGGGAATGTTAGTGCTGAGTCACAAAAACCAGACGAATCTAAGCTTGAATGCAGCCAATCCGGGCTTTGTGTGTGTTCTGAGGGGCCCAGACTGTTCACCCCAGATTCACAACAGGTCAATATTGCCTAGTGATTCTGAGCAAACAGCATTTAGACAGTTTACGACTCCCTATGCCCGCGCAGCTGAAGAGATCAGAGACTTGATTTCTCCATGCCTGCCTTCATAATGGATCTCCTGTATTGCTACTTTTTAATATCTGTGCTTTTGCGTGTGTGTGTATATATATATATACTCTTTAGATTTTTCAAAATATGAAATATATGTGTCTTATTATGCACTCCCTAAATTCATTCATATTCATATCTGCGGATTTATAATCAACTTTCCACAAGATTATTTTCAGAAATAATCATCCACCTGAAATACATATTGTTTCCTAGTACTGAAAACTAAATTCAGTGAATGGTGCATACAAACCCTAATATTTCTACAGTTACTTAGTCAGTTTAAAATCAATGCAAGTTGATTTCTAGGGGACATGATGTGTATTTTGACTTTCATTTTTATTCAACACTTGTACGTTACTATGTCTTCAGTTTATGCACATCATGGGATATATATTTCAGTCACAAATTAGAAAATTTATAGGCCTTTGTTTCACGATCAATCACTTCCTGATTCAGAACACATGTATCCCTCCATGTTTCTTGACTGGTCTTTTCATGAGACTTCTTTCCAAACACATTATTTTTGTTTAACATCATCACGTATAAAGCAAAACTCAAACACCATTCTTCATAAACCATAATCCTAATATTACCATTAGATACATAACTGGTTGGAATGAATGATTGTATATCAATATAAGATTTCTTATATATTTTCACATATCAATTCAATCCATTATTTAAAGTGGAATCAGTTACGTTATTTATTCATAGTATGGTCTATTCATGCATTATCTCTATATTAATAGACACAGGGTACACCTCTTTGTACCCCTAATACTAATGTATACGTCTTCAAAATATTGCCCCCAAAAATGGTATAAGAAATACTCATGTCACCTGATCTACATATACATTTTATCACAGTAATATTCTGAACAAAAAAAACATAGAAATGTAACACTTATGATTGTACAAAAGCCTAAAAGGAAAGTGAACGTGGATAACTAATAACATCCATGTCCAGGTTGCCTAATGCTCTCAAATGTCATTCCCATTCGTGACGACATATTTGTTTTTTCCAATGATTATGTATTCAAACTCAACCCTGTTGAAAATGTCTAATCCTATGACTCACTTTATACTTTGCCTGATTTCGTAATGTCTCTATTGACACCTGCTTTCCTACACATTTTCCCCAGTTCGTCATTGTGACTAACTCTTCACATGTGCTGACATTTACATTCACTCTCCCAATGAAACCCTATTGCTAAAGAAGCTTTTTATTCCAAATCATATACTCACTCTTCTTCCTAAACCTACTGACTATCTTCCTAATCCTACTGACTATCCCTTTTTGACTGGATGTTCTCTTCTACATTCAATCATCCAAGGTACAAGGTCCTATGCCACTGTATTTCGATTTAACTGAGACAATTGTACAGAACATAATTCAACACTAAGTATCCAAATCAAGGGCTCAATGCCCTTCTGGGCTTCAAATCCTTCTTAGATTCCCGTTTTCATACATATATTTCACCTATATATTCTTATAAATATCGCAGGTTCCCAATCTCATTATTCATCCTGCAGAATGATTCCTAACCCAAATCGAACATATTATTAACCCTAACCATACACTAACTTTGCAGGAGAGCAGGAACAGTGTGTGTATTAAACTACAGGAATCTAGGGGATGTTCACCTGCTGAGAAACTCAAATGTTCATGCAGAAGTGATCCCTGGTGAAGATGAAGGCAGCTATGAATTACCTCAGAAAGCAAAAGTCATCTTCCATGGCAATCATCCTGGTCAGGATGAAGGGTTGAGTCTGAATCAATCTCTCTCTTCTTAATGTATAGAACATGGACCAAACCAGTCCTGTGTGGAAGCTGTTCCCGGGTGCTTATGGTTGATATAACATTCTAACTAGAGAAAGTGTCCCATGAAAATCAGGGCAGCCTCCACCTCATAGTATTTTGGAAGCAACTGTTAGGACAAAGTGGTTGCCAAGGCAGTGACATAATTCAGATCCTGAACGAAGTGATCTCACCTCACTTCCTTGGTGATGGAACTCTCTGAACTTGAAATCCAGGAAGCCAGGCACCCAGATACAGTCTCTGTCCTAGTCCCAGTGGTCTGACATGTTTGGATTTACCAAGGACAGAGTCAGTCTTTCTTGGTACCTACAGATGTGAGGAAGGCCAAATGCCAGGAAACCTCTGAAGAGGGGCTTTTCCTGAGAAGGCAGGTAGTGCCTCACCGCTGGCTCTTGAGAACTTCACAGAGTTGGCCAAGCAGACATGATCTGAGACAGGAGAGGTCATTTTGGAGGAACATAGTATGGCTCACCAGTCAGAGGATACTCCGGGGAGTCACAGACCTACTAGGGGGAAGGAGGTGCCTTTGTGGGTGTGGGTGTGAGTTTGTGGTTTTGTCTCATGTTCTGAGGATAGGTAGGAAAGGCGGTTTGTTTGGTATGGAGTGGAATATTTGTATTAAGTCCTTTGACAAGGCGAGTGTTCCTATGTGTGTGTGTATCCCACTGAGTCCATTGTTGTAGACATTAGAAAAGTCAATGCATCAATGGATGTGTTCTGTCTAGTAGAAAGCTTCCCAGCATTCATCCTGCCCAATTCATGAGTGAACTCTGGCTTGCCTTATGGATGGGCAACACCTACAAGCTTCCTAATTTCCTGTTTTCTCTCTCAATTCTGGCGACTCTCCAGAATAGTATCATGCTTCTGTGTCCAAGATTTGTACCGCCTCCAAGATCTGTGACATTGCTATGTACTGGAAGCTGAAGGAAATGGCTAGCATCTCAGAAATCTCAGATATCTGTTGACCAGGAAAGTCTCAGTGGAGAAAACCTGCTTTGGTTCTTCTGCTTACCTATTGTTCTGTTGAATGTCAGGAAGTTTTTTGCCTCAAGCCACCACTTTGTGAAGCCTGAAGAAAAGAGTTTTCAAATGGAAATGAAAGGGCATCACCTGTGGCTCTTTGCTTAATTGCTTAGGATTGGGATCTGTCTGAATCAGCCTGTTGGCCCTGTGTGAGGCTGTGGCTTAGATTCTCAGCACCTGATGGATCTAAAGATAGATCCCATGCGTGCATCCAAAACCAAAATGGCAAAAAGATCAGATATTGTTGATGAACTCTCTTGCCTTCCTCTGGTAGGTTCCTGATATTCATCAAGTGAGAATAGGGATCCTTTGGGTCAAATGAGTTCTTCAAAGCCCTGCAGAGGCTAGGCCATAGGTGCTTGATTTTCATGACTCCAATTCACTTAAAGAATCTAAACCCCAAAGCTAGAAGGCCTCAAGTTGGAGAAGCCAAGCAATATTAAAGGCAGGCCTATTTGATCACTCCTGGTTCACAGGAAGAGAGTCCAGGCCACCCTGTCTTTAGGCAAATGAGCGGCAGGGAGCTTATTTTAGACACTGTCGTGGGCTGCGTCCCTTATGGAAACTTCCAGCCAGAGGATATGATGAGTGTCTATATGGAAGAAGATGAGGGCCATGTGAGAGTGTTTGGTTTTAATTGTGGACATATGTCTGGCGGTTGGAAGAGATCACTGGGTCCACCTAGGCTTGCACTCTGGTGTGATTCCCCTTAGAGACTGAGTTCTTTTACTGATCTCAGAGAATTATTGCCAGGAATTGTGTTGGAATTTTAGATGGCCATGCATGAGAGTTGTCCTTGGAAAGTGACATCTAGGCCCAAGGTGACTTTCCACAGAGCACAGGGAATCTCAGCCAGGATATCACATGATATTATTCTTAAAGACTTGGCAGCCATATTTGAGAGTCAAAACACACATGGAACATACATTGTAGACCTCAATGGGCCTGGCTTAATCTGACTTTTGGGCACTTTTGGAAGCCTTGCCTGTAAGAATTCTCCAGAGTTTTCATTGAAATGAGCTTCCTCACCATTTAATGGTTTCTGAGTGAATTGAAATCCACAGTGCCTCCAACTTCATCCTTGAAAATTGGCTAGATCAATACCATGAAATTTTTGAAATTCCCATGACCGGGTAGCTCTGGAGAACATTTGAATGTCCTGTTGCTGATCATGAGTATACAAGACAGTGCCTTGATTGACTGGGTTTTATGAAAATGGTGTTTAACAGAGATGCCAGTAAGTTGGATCCTGCTGAGTAGTTGTACTAGAGTAGTGGATGGCAGGTGTGTAATAAAACATCTGTGGTGAGGGCATGTGGATCTGCCATTGGCTTCCAAATGGATTGTGACTGACATTTGCAGCCAGTAGACCCTTATATGTAAAAGCATATTGTTATATGGAGAGGTTTTAGGGCAATGTTCAGAATCAGGTTGCTATGGAAAATGGGGCAAGCTATGTGGGATAGAAGCCTGGTTGGTGCATTCTCCTGACGAACCTGACCCACCACACTTGACAGAAGTCACTTCAGCACTGTGTCCCAGTTGAACTCCTTGTATTTCATGAAGCAAATACCAAACTCCTAGTGCAGCAGCAAGAAATACCACGAATAGTGGAGGATGACCAAATGGAATTACATTCCACAAGGGGAGACATTTAGACCCCAGTGGCCACAGGTTACCTACAAATAGAAAATTCAGCACTGCTGCCTCATGTTCATTGGAAAATAAGAATCCATGTCATCCAGATCACATAGATGAAGACTCAGCTATGATGGTCTCACAACAAATGAAACTAATGCTCCTGACAACAGCATATATTTCATTGCCCAACCTCAGAGGCAGTTTCTCCAGATGTTAGGCTGGCAGAACTTCATGTTTGTGGAGTTTTTACCCTGTCCCTTACTTTTGGAAACTCCTCTACCACCTGCAAATTTGTGAACTCCTGAGCATTTTTCATTCCACATATGTATTCACAGATTTTCTAACTCTTCTCCTCTAATTGTGTCTTATGTGGGGCGAAGGTAATGTCAAGGCATTGTGCTGAATGAGAGTGGGAATTTTTTGTGTAGCACATATTTGCATACACATTGGATACATTTTCCAATTTTCCATTCAAAATACTGAATCCCTGACACTAACACATACCCTACTAGACTTTGACTTCTAATCCTAATATGGTGGAGAAAAATAACCCAAACAGAATAGAAATACAAGAGGTTCACAGGAGGCATGGTGTATAGTTGGACTTGCCTTTCGTATGATAAATGGTAGGTGTTATAAATCTAGCGAATTTTAATTGAAATAGTTCTCCATGTGTTTTAAAAGTTAACAAATATGTGAATAACTGTCTCCCTTTCTCTGTAGCCTATTCATCACATGTATTTTCATATGCACATTTAGAATTCTACCTGGTATCACTCATACATTTTGTGAGGTGGCTGGCTTGGCAGATGCAAATTGTGAGAAGAGATCACTCCTACTAAACGCTGTTGGAACTGAAATACAACATATGAGTGAGCTTCTTAGTTGAACAACATAAATCCATGTTCATTAAAATGAATATTTTTGGATCTGTGGATGATATATTATTTCATGGTGAATTTCGATTGGCATACATAATGCTACTTTTTAATGTCTGTGAGTGTATATATATATATATATATATATATATATATATATATATTCACTCTCCAGATTTTTCAAAATATGAAGTATATTTTTCTTATTATACACTCCCTAAATTCATTCATATTCATGTATGTGGATTTATAATCATGTTTTCACAAGAATATTCTCAGAAATATTCATCCACCTGAAATACATATTTGTTTCTTAGTACTGAAAACTAACTTCGGGGGATCATATGATGGTGGTGAAGGGAGTGCATCACCCCCATGTACCGCGTCACTGTGCGGGAGAATGACGAGTTATAACGACTAAAATATATCTTGTTAGAAATTTCCAGCAAAATTGGGGTGCTCCAAAACCTAGTGGACATATTTCCATCTCACGAGGATCAGCTACGCGAGCTCAAACACGAGTGATTTGTCCGCACGGAGTGTCATGCTGCTTATTCAGGAAATCGGTCTGTGGCTAGAGTCTGCGGCGCCCACTGGGAAATGAAGAGATAGCAATGCAAATATACAGCGGTGTGGATTCTGTGGGCTCCTGCCAGGTATGCAATCACTGTGCTAAGTGCTGAATTCTTTGTTTGAGATGGGGAAGGATGCGGTCCAATTCGGTTCTCCACACCGGTCAGACCACAGAGGAAGCCAGCGGCCACTATCTTGGAGAGCTGATGTCACCATCCCTGTTTTTGACTGATCGAAGCTCATTCAGCTATAGAACAGGTAATTTCAGGATGCCATTCACCTTTGTGTTGCAGACAAATTACTCAGGCTCAGTGCTAAAGAACCTGCAGAAACTCCGTCTTGGAGCCTGCTCCTATTAGAACATACACAAAGCCCAGAGCGGCCGAATTCCACCTCTCGGAACTGATCTGGCCCAGGGCTAAAGAACCCGCGGAAACTGCTTCTCGGTCCGGGTCTTGCTGAATACTGTGAAGGTAAATATCAACCGAGCCTTCATAGGCAGTGGAAACAGGATTGAGACACGGCTTGTGAGGGCCGGTCAGGACTCACGCATTGCTTTGGTCACCCAGAAAAGGGAACGAAATGCTGCCTTTCACATGGGATACCAACATGGCAAATTTCTGATGTCATCAGAAAGCAGCAGAGGAGATAACTTCATTGATACCAGCAGTGACAGAAACAGTTGGTCTCCTGGTGAAGAAAGTGAGTCACAAACACCTGGGTCTCTCTCACTTTGTCATCAAGCCAGAGGGGCAGAGCAGAGCAGCTGCCCACGACTGGAACAGACCCAGTGACACACCTGCATGGTAGTTACGTCAACCCAATTGGAGTAGAGGCAGAACAGAGCTGCCGCCGGTGCACAGAACAGGCCCAGCGACCCGCAGGTGTGGTAGTCACGTCACCCCAATTGGAGTAGTTGCAGAGCAGAGCCTTCTCCCACACCTAGTAAAATCCCAGTGGGTCACCGGCATGGTAGTCACATCACCCCAATAGGAGTAGGGGCAGAGCAGAGCCTTCGCCCACGCCCAGAACAGGCACAGCAACCTGCCGGCATGGTAGTCACGACACACCAATTGGAGTAGGGGCAGAGCAGAGCCACCACCCGCGCCCGCAAGGTAGCAGACCTGCACCTGACCAGAAGAAGAGGCCCAGCGGCCGGCTGGCGCAGCAGACACTTTACCATATTTGGAGTAGGGGCAGAACAGATCTGTAGCCCGTGCTCACAAGGTAGGCAGACCTGCGACCAACCGGCGGACCAGGCACAGCGGCCCGCCGGCATGGTAGTCACGTCACCCCAATTGGAGTAGGAGTAGAGCAGTGCCGCCGCCCACGCCTGCAAGGTAGGCAGACCTGCGACTGATTGGCAGAACACCACAGGGGTCCACGGGCGTGGTAGACACGTCACACCAATTGGAGGAAAAAATAAATAAAATGGACAGACCCCTAGCCATGCTAACGATGAGGAGAGAGAACTCAAATTACTATCATACGGGATGAAAAAGGCAATATCACAACAGATATTTCAGAAATACAGAAGATAATCGGAAATTACTTTGAATCCTTATACTCTAAAATAATAGAAGATAGTGAAGGCATCAAAAAATTTCTTAAGTCATATGATCTGACCAGAGTGAGTTAGGAGGATATAGACAACCTAAACATACCAATATCAATTGAGGAAATAAAAAAAAACCATCCAAAGATTACCAACTAAGAAAATCCCAGGACCGTATGGGTATACAGCAGAGTTTTACAAAACCTTTAAATATGAACTAATACCAATACTTTTAAAGCTATTTCAGAAAATTGAAAAAGAGGGAGATCTTCCAAATTCATTCTACGAGGCCAATATCACCCTGATTCCTACACCAGATAGACACTTCAAAGAAAGAAGACTAAAGACCGATATCTCTAATGAACCTAAATGCAAAAATCTTAAATTAAATTCTGGCAAATCAGATACAAAAACATATCAAAAAAATGTGCACCATGATCAAGTAGGATTCATCCCTGGGATGCAAGGAGGGTTCAATATACGAAAATCAATAAATGTTATTCACCACATCAATAGACTTAAAATAAAAACCATATTATCATCTAGATAGATGCAGAAAAAGCATTCGACAAAGTACAGCATCCCTTTATGTTCAAAACTCTAGAAAAACTAGGAATAACAGGAACATTCCTCAATATTGTAAAAGCAATCTATGCTAAACCGCAGGCTAGCATCATTCTGAATGGAGAAAAATTGAAGACATTCCCTCTAAAATCTGGAACAAGACAGGGATGCCTGCTCTCACCACTTTTGTTCAATATAGTTATCAAAAGACTGGCCAGAGCAATTAGACAGATGAAAGAAATTAAAGGCATATAAATAGGAAAAGAATAACTTAAATTATCACTATTGCAGATGACATGATTCTATACCTAGCAGACCCAAAAGGTTCTACAAAGAAACTAATAGAGCTAATAAATGAATTCAGCAAAGTGGCAGGATATAAAATCAACACGCATAAATCAAAGGCATTCCTGTATATTAGTGACAAATCCTCTGAAATGGAAATGAGGACAACCACTCCATTCACAATATCCTAAAAAAAAAAAATGGGAATCAACCTAACAAAAGAGGTGAAAGTCTTATACAATGAAAATTACAGAACCCTAAAGAGAGAAATAGAAGATCTTAGAAGATGTAAAAATATACCTTGTTTATGGATAGGCAGAACTAACATCATCAAAATGGCGATATTACCAAAAGTTCTCTATAGGTTTAATCCAATGCCAATCAAAATCCCAAAGGCATTTCTTGTAGAAATAGAGAAAGCAATCATGAAATTCATATGAAAAAATAAAAGACCCAGAATTGCAAAACAATGCTAAGCAGGAAGTGTGAATCAGGCGGTATAGCGATACCAGACTTCAAAGTATACTACAGAGCAATAGTAACAAAAATAGCATGGTACTGGTACCAAAACAGGCAGGTGGACCAATGGTACAGAATAGAGGACACAGAAACCAATCAACAAAACTACAACTATCTTATATTTGATAAAGGAGCTAAAAGCATGCAATGGAGGAAGGATAGCATCTTCAACAAATGGTGTTGGGAAAACTGAAAATCCATATATAACAAAATGAAACTGAATCCCTTTTTCTCACCATGCACAAAAGTTAACTCAAAATGAATCAAGGACCTTGATATCAAATCAGAGACACACTGTCTGATAGAAGAAAAATTTGGATACGATGTACATACTGTGGGGTTGGGCTCCAAATTCCTCAATAGGACACCTATAGTACAAGAGTTAATAACTAGAATCAACAAATGGGACTTACTCAACTAAAAAAGTTTTTTTCTCAGCAAAAGAAACAATAAGAGGTAAATAGGGAGCCTACATACTGGAAAGAAATCTTTACTACTCACACTTCAGATAGAGCCCTAATATCCAGAGTATACAAAGAACTCAAAAAATTAGACAATAAGATAACAAATAACCCAATGAACAAATGGGCCAAGGACCTCAACAGACACTTCTCAGATGAGGACATACAATCAATCAACAAGTACATGAAAAAATGCTCACCATCTCCAGCAGTCAGAGAAATGCAAATCAAAACCACCCTAAGATACCATCTCACTCCAGTAAGATTAGCAGCCATTATGAAGTCAAACAACAAGAAGTGCTGGCAAGGATGTGGGAAAAGAGGTACACTTGTACATTGCTGGTGGGACTGCAAATTGGTGCAGCCAATTTGGAAAGCAGTATGGAGATTTCTTGGAAAGCTGAGAATGGAACCACCATTTGACCCAGCTATTGCCCTTCTTGGTCTATTCACTAAAGACCTAAAAAGAGCATGCTACATGGACACTGCTACATCGATGTTCATAGCAGCACAATTCACAACAGCAAGACTGTGGAACCAACTTAGATGCCCTTCAAGAGAAGAATGGATAAAAAAATGTGGCATTTATACACAATGGATTATTACTTTGAATTGAAATATAAAAAATCATAGAATTTGCAGGGAAATGGATTGCATTAGACTAGATTATGCTAAGTGAAGCTACACAATTCCTATAAAACAAATGCCAAATGTCATCTTTGATATAAGGAGAGTAACTAAGAACAGATAGGGATGAAGAGCATGACAAGATGATTAACATTAAACAGGGATGAGAGGAGGAAGGGAGGGAGAAGGGAAATTGCATGGAATTGGAAGGAGACCCTCTGGGTTATACAAAATTACATACAAGAGGAATTGAGGGGAAAGGGAAAAATAATACAAGGGGGAGAAATTTATTACAGTAGAGGGAGTAGAGAGAGAAGTGGGGAGGGGCGGGGAGGCCAGGGGGAATAGTAGAGGATACGAAAGGCAGCAGAATACAACAGACACTCGTATGGCAATATGTGAATCAATGGATGTGTAACTGATGTGATTCTGCAATCTGTACACAGGGTAAAAATTGGAGTTCATAACCCACTTGAATCAAAGTGTAAAATATGATATATCAAGAACTATGTAATGTTTTGAACAACCATAAATAAAAATAAAAAAAAACTCTCTTTGGTGAATAATGCATGCAATTCTAATATTTCTACAGTAACTGACCCAGTTTAACATCAATGCAAGTAGATTCCTATTGGACATGATGTGTATTTTGACGTTCACTTTTATTCAACACTGGTACATTACTATTTCATCAGTTTATGCACATAACAGGATATATATTTCATTCACAATTTAGAAAATTTATAGGCACTTGTTTCACTTTCAATCACTTCCTGCTTCAGAACACATGAATTCCTTCATATTTCTTGATTGGTCTTTTTATGAGACTTTTTTCCAAACATATTATTTTCGATTTCCATAATCACTTTTGAAACAAAACTCACACACACTTCATGATAAACAATAACCCTAAGATTACCATTAGATATATAACTGGTTGGAGTGAATGATTGTATGTCAATATATGATTTCCTATATATTTTCAGATATCAATTCAATCCATTATTTAAAGTGGAACCAGTTATAATATTTATTCACAGTATGGTCTATTCATGCATTATCTCTATATTCAAAGACACAGGGTACACCACTTTGTACCCCCAATACTAATTTATATGTCTTCAAATATTGCTCCCAGTAATGGTGGAAGAAATACTCATGTCATATGATCTACATACACATTTGTTCACAATATTTTTCTGGGCACAAAATGCAAAGATCACACTTATGATTGTACCAAATCCTAAATGGAAAGTGAACATGGATTACTAAAACGATCAATGTCCAGGTTGCCTAATGCTTTCAAATGTCATTCCTATTGGTGACGACATATTTGTTTCTTCCTAAGATTATGTATTCAATCTCAACCCTATTGAAAATGTCTAATCCTATCACTCACTGTATAATTGCCTCATTTCATAATGTCTGTATTGATATTTTCCTTTTTACATATTTTCCCCAGTTCATCATGTGATTGACTCTTCACATGTGCTGAAATTTACATTCACTCTATAACAAAAACCCTATTGCTACAGAACTTTTGCCCCAAATCCTATACTCACTCTATTTCCTAAACCTACTGACTACCTTCCTAATCCCACCGACTATCTCAATTTGAGTGGATGTTCTCTTCTAAAATCAATCATCCAAGGTGTAAGGTCCTATGCCATTGATTATCGATTTATCTGAGACATCTGTGCAGAACGTAATTATAAGCTAAGTATCCCAATCAAGGGCCTAATGCCCTTCTGGGCTTCAAATCTTACCTAGATTTCTGTTTCCATACTTATATTTCACCTCTATAATCTTATAAATATCGCAGGTTCCCAATACTATTAATCATCCTTCGCAATGATTCGTAACCCAAATCGAACATGTTATTAACCCTAACCATACACTCTTACCTTAATCTAACTTTGCAGAAGAGCAGGGACAGAGTTCGTCTTACAATACAGGAATGTAGGGTATCTTCCTCCTGCTGAGAACCTCAAATGTCCATGCAGATTTGATCCCTGGAGAAGATGTAGGCAGCTATGAAGGACCTGAGAGAGCAAATGTCATCTTCCATCGCAAACAACCTTCCCAGGATGAAGGGTTGTGTCTGAATAAGCCTCTCTCTTGTTAATGTAGAGAAGATAGACCAAACCAGGCATGTGTGGAGAGCTGTTCCGGGGTCCCTATGGTTGATATACCATTCTAACTTGTAAAAGTGTCACAGGAAGAAAGGGCAGCCTCCATCTCATAGGAGTATTGTAAGCAACAGTTAGGACAAAGTGGTTGCCAAGGCAATGACCTCAAAGAATTCCTGAAAGAAGTAATCTCACCTCACTTCCTTGGTGATGGAACTCTCTGAACTTGGAATCCGGGAAGCCAGGCACCCAGAGCCAGTCTCAGTCCCAGTCCCAGTGGTCTTATTTTTTGGATTTACCAAGGACAGAGTCAGTCTTTCTTGGTACCTACTGAGGTGAGGATGAAAAAATGTCAGGAAAGCTCTAAAGAGGGGCCTTTCCTGAGAAAGCAGGTAGTGGCTCACCGCTGGCTAGTGACAACTTCACAGATTTGGCCAAGGAGACTATATGTGACACAGGACAGGCGATTTCATCAGAACATAGTTTGGCCCACCAGTCAGAGGACACTCCCAATAGTCACAGACCTACTTGGGGGAAGGAGCTTCCTTTGTGTGTGTGGGTGTGGGTTTGAGATTTTGTCTCATGTTCTGAGAATAGGTAGGAAAGGCAGTTTGTTTGGCTTGGAGTGAACTGTTTCTGGTAAGTCGTTTGACAAGGCCAGTGTTTCTTTGTCTGTGTATCCCACTGTGTCCGTGGTTTTAGATATTAGAAAAGAGAATGAATCATTGGATGTGTCCTGTCTAGACTCAACTTGCCCAATTTATGAATGGACTGCGGCTTGACTTATGGGTGGACAACTCCAACAATCTTCCTAAGTTCCTGTTTTCTTCCTGAATTCTGCCCAATTTATGAATGGGCTGCGGCTTGACTTATGGGTGGACAACTCCAACAATCTTCCTAAGTTCCGGTTTTCTTCCTGAATTCTGGCCACTCTCCAGAATAGGCTCATGGTTTTGTGTCCAAAATATGTACCACCTCCAAGCTCTGTGACATGGCCATGTACTGGATAGCTGAAAGAAATGGGAGCATCTCAGAAAACTCAGATATCAGTTTGACCAGGAAATTCTAAGTGAAGAAACCCTGCTTTGGGCCTTTTGCTCATCAATTGTTCTGTTGCCCTGAATGTCAGGAAGGCCTTTGCCTCAGGCCACACCATTGTAGAGCCTAAAGAAACAGTTTTCAAATGGAAATGAAAGGGCATCACCTGTGGCTCTTTGCTTAATTGCTTTGGAAAGGGATGTGTCTGAATCAGTCTTTTGGCCCTGTGTGAGACTGTGGCTTAGATTCTCAGCACCTGATGGATCTAAAGAAGGATCCCATGTGTGCATCCAAAACCAAAATGGACAAAAGAGCAGTCAGTGTGGATGAAGTCTCTCGCATTCCTCTGTATGTGTCCTGTTCTCCATCTTGTGAGAACAGTGATCATTTGGTTCAAATGTGTTCCTCAAAACCCTGCAGAGGCTAGCCCATAAGTGCTTGGTTTTTCTCAAGACTCCAATTCACATAAAGAATCTAAAACACACAGTCAGTAGGCCTCAAATTGGAGAAGCAGTGCCATATTAATGGCAGGCCTATTTGATCACTCTTGGTTCACTGGAAGGATGTCCTGGCCACCCTGATTTTAGGCAAAAGAGGGGCAAGAGAGGTTATATTGGACACTGTCTTGGGCTGCACCCCTCATGGAAACCTCCAGCCAGAGGTTATGATGATTGTGTAAATGGAAGAAGATGAGTGCCATGTGGAAGTGTTTTGGATTTAATTGTGGATATTTGTGTGACAGTTGGAAGACATAACAAGGTCTACCTGGGCTTGAACTCTGGTGTGATTCCCCTTATAGACTGAGTTCAGGAACTGATCTCAGAGAAGTATTGCCATGTATTGTGTTGTGATTTAAGAGGCCATGTATGAGAGTCACCCTTGGAAACTGAGATCTAGCCCCAGAGTGGCTTTCCACAGAGCTCTGGGAATTTCAGCCAAGATATCACATGATTTCATTCGAAAGACTTGGCAGCCATAGTTGAGAGTGAAAACACACATGGACCTCATATTGTAGACCTCAATGGGCCTGGCTTAATGTGACCTTTTGGCCATTCTTTGGGAAGCCTTGCCTGTGAGGGTTCTCCAGAGCTTTCATTGAAATAATCTTGCTCACCATTTACTGGTTCCTGAATGAATTGAAACCCACAGTGCCTCCAACTTCATCCTTGAAAAATGTCTAAATAAATACCATGAAATTTTTGAAATTCCCATGACCAGGTGGCACTGGAGAACCTTTGGATGTCCTGTTGCTGATCATGGATGTACCAGACAGTGCCTTGCTTGACTGGGTTTCATGAAAATGGTGTAGAACAGAGGTGCCAGAAAGTTGCAGCCTGCTGAGAAGTGGGCCTAGAGCTTTGGTGGGCAGGAGTGTGATAAAACATCTCTGTTGGAGCAATGTGGATCTTCCATTGGCTTCCAAATGGCTTGTGGATTACATGAAGCAGCCAGCAGACCCTTGTAATTAAAGGCATCTTGTTATATGAAGAGGATTCAGGGCAATGTTCAGAATCAGGTTGCTATGGACAAGGATGCAATGTGGCAAGCTTTGAGGGATAGAAGCGTGGTTGGTGCGTTCTTCTGCAGACTCTGAACCACCGCACATGGCAGAACTCCCTCCAGCACTGTGTCTCAGTTGAACTCCTTGAATTTCATGAAGCAAATACCAAACTCCCAGTTCAGCAGCAAAAACCCCACAAAAAGTGGAGGAGGACCAAATGGCTTCACAGTCCAACTGGAGACACTTAGCCCCCAGAGGCCACAGTTTACCTAAAAAGCAGAAAATCAACACTGCTACCTCATGTTCATTGGAAAATAAGATACCATGTCCTCCACGTCACATAGAGGCAGACCCAGCTTTGATGGTCTCACTACAAATGAAGCCAATTCTCCTGACAACAACATAATTTTCACGTTCCCAAACTCAGAGGCAGTTGCTCTAAAAGTTTTTAGGCCAGCAGAGCTCCATGTTTGTGGAGTGTTTACCCTGTCCCTTACTTTTGGAAACTCCTCTACAACCTCCAAGGTTGTGAACTCCTGAGAATTTTCCATTCCAGATATGTATTCACTGATTTTCTATCTATTCTCCTCTAACTGTGTCTTACTTGGGGTGAAGGTAATTTCAAGGCATTGTTCTGGATGAGAGTGGGAGGATATTTGTGCAGCATATATTTGCATACAAATTGGATTCAATTTCCAATTTTCCTTTTGAAATACTGAATCCCTGACACTAACCCATGCCTACTAGACTCAGACAACTCATCCTAATATGATAGAGAAAAATAACACAAACCTATAGAAATACAAGCAGTTCATTGGAGGCATGTTGTATAGTTGGACTTGCATTTTGCATTATACAAGGTAGGAGTTATAAATCTGGTCAATGTTTAATAGAAAAAGATCTCCATGTGTTTTTAAAGTTAACAAATATGAGAATTCATGTTTCCCTTTCTCTTTAGCCTATTCACACTTGTATATTTATATGCATATATAGAATCCTACCAGGTATCACACGTACATCTTTGTGAGGTGGCTGACTTGGCAGATACAAATTGTGAGAAGAGATCACTCCTCCTAAACGCTGTTGGAACTGAAAATTCAACCTGTAGGGAGCGTCCTAGTAGAACAACATTATACATAAACTCATGTTCAGTAAAATAAACATTTTTGCATCTGTGGATGATACATATTTACTGATGAATTTCGATTGGCATTTATCTTGCTACTTTTTAATGTCTGTGAGTGTTTTTTATTTGTGTGTGTGTGTGTGTATACACTCTCCAGATTTTTCAAAATATGAAATATATGTGTCTAATATACACTCTCTAAATTCATTCATGTTCATGTATGTAGATTTTTAATCAACATTTCACAAGATTATTCTCAGAAATATTCATCCACCTGAAATACATATTTGTTTCCTAGTACTGAAAACTAACTTCAGGGAATGATGCATACAAATCCTAAATATTCTACAGTAACTGACCCAGTCTAACATCAATGCAAGTAGATTCCTATGGGACATGATATGTAATTCTTTATTCATTTGTATTCGACACTGGTACATTATTATTTCTTCAGTTTTTGCACATGATAGGATATACATTTCATCCACAAGTTCACAAATTTATAGGCATTTGTTTCAAATTTAATCACTTTTTGCTTCAGAACACATGTATTGTCAGGGTTTCTTTACTGGTATTTTCATGAGTCTTCTTTCCAAACACATTATTTTCGATTTCCAAAGTCACTTTTGAAGCAAAACTCACACACTCTTCATGATAAACCAAAACACGAATATTACCATTAGATGTATAAATGCTTGGAATGAATGATTGTATATCAATATACAATTTCCTGTAATTTTTCAGATATTAGATCAATTCATTTTTTAAAGTTGAAAAAAGTTATATTATTTATTCACATTAGGGTCTATTCATGCATTATCTCTATATTCATAGACACAGGGTACACCTCTTTGTACCCCCGATTCTAATTTTACATCTTCAATATATTGCTCGCAGAAATGGTGGAAGACATACTCATGTCACCTGATGTACATATACATTTAATCAAAGTAATATTCTGGACAAAAAATGTAAAGGTCACATTTATGATTGTACCAAAGCCTAAATGTAAAGTGTACATGGATTACTAAAAACATCCATGTCCAGGTTGCCTAATGCTGTCAATTGTCAATCCTATTGGTGACTATATATTTGTTTCTTCCTAATTTATATATTCAAACTCAACCCTGTTGAAAATGTCTAATCCTATCACTCACTTTATACTTTGCCTGATTTCGTAATGTTTCTATTGATATCTGCTTTTTTACATATTTTCCCAAGTTGATCCTAGTGACTGACACTTCATATGTGCTGACATTTACATTCACTCTATAATCGAAACCCTATTGCTAAAGAACTTTTGGTCCAAATCCTATACTCACTCTTCTTACTAAACCTACCGACTATCTTCCTAATCCTACCGACTATCCCTTTTTGATTGGATGTTCTCTTCTACATTCAATCATCCAAGGTAAAAAGTCCTATGCCATTGTATATCGAATTATCTGAGACAACTTTGCAGAGCATAATTCAAAGCTAAGTTTCCCAAACAAGGGAAAAACCCTTCTGGGCTTCAAATCATACCTAGATTTCTGTTTTCATCCTTATATTTCACCAGATCTTAGAGAAGACGGACCATTTCAGGGGAACATAGTATGGCCCACCTGTCAGAGGACAATCTGGATAGTCACAGACCTAATTGGGGGAAGGAGGTGCCTTTGTGGGAGTGGGTATGGGTTTATTGTTTTGTCTCATGTTCTGAGAATAGATGGGAAAGGCGGTTAGTTTGGTTTGGAGTGGACAGTTTCTAGTAAGTCATTTGACAAGGCAAGTGTTTCTATGTCTGTGTATCCCACTGTGTCCGTTGTTGTAGATATTGGAAAAGAGAATGCATTAATGGATGTGTACTGTCTAGTGTAAATCTTCCCATAATTCAAACTGCCCAATATATGAATGGAGTGCAGCTTGTCTTGTTGATGTGCAACACCTGCTATCTTTCTAAGTTGCTGTTTTCTTCCTGAATTCTGGCCACTATCCAGAATAGGCTCATGGATTTGTGTCCAAAATATGTACCACCTCCAAACTCTGTGACATGGCCATGTACTGGATAGCTGAAGAGAATGGCGAGCATCTCAGAAAACGCAGATATCAGTGTGACCAGGAAAGTCTCAGTGGAGAAACCCTGCTTTGGGCCTTTTGCTTACTTATTGTTGTTTTGCACTGAATGTCAGGAAGTTCTTTGCCTCAATCCACCACTTTGTGAAGCCTGAAGTAAACAGTTTTCAAATGGAAATGAATGTCATCACCTGTGGGTCTTTGCTTAATTACTTTGGGAAGGGATGTGTCTGAATTAGTCTCTTGGCCATGTTTGTGTCTATGACTTAGATTCTCAGCACCTGATGGATCTAAAGAATGATCCCATGTGTGCATCCAAAACCATAATGGCAAAAAAAAAAAAAAAAATCATTCATTATGGATGAAGTCTCTTGCCTTCCTCTGTTAAGTTCCTGAACTCCATCAAGTGAGAATAGGGATTCTTTGGGTCAAATGAGTTCTTCAATTCCCTGCAGAGGTGCTTGGGTTTTCGCATAACTCCAAATCACATAAAGAATTGATACCTGAAATCAGTAGGCGTCAAATTGGAGAAACACAGAAGTATTAACAGCAGGCTTATTTGATCACTCCTCGTTCACAGAAACGGTGTCCAGGCTACCCTGGCTTTAGGCAAATGAGGGGCAAGAGAGCTGATTTTGGACACTGTCTTGGCTTTTCTCATGACTCCAATTCACATAAAGAATCTAGACCCCACAGTCAGAGAGCCTCAAATTGGATAAGCGGAGCAGTATTAAGGGCAGGCCTATTTAATCACTCCTGATTCACAGGAAGGGTGCCCAGGCCACCCTGAAGTTAGGCAAAAGAGGTGCAAGAAGCTTATTTTGGACATTCTCTTGGGCTGCCCAACTCATGGAAAACTCCAGGAAGAGGTTATGATTAGTGTCTATATGGAAGAAGAATAGGGCCATGAGGGAGTATTTTGGTTTTAATTGTTTTCATTTGAGTCGCGGTTGGAAGAGTTGTCTGGGTCCACCTGGACTTGAACTCTGGTGTGATTCTCCTTATAGACTGAGTTCTGGAACTGACCTGAGAGAAGTATTGCCATGAATTGTGTTGGGATTTTAGGAGGCCAGGCATGAAGTTGCCATTGGAACCTGAGATCTAGGCACAGGTTGGCTTTCCACAGAACACTGGGAATCTCAGCCAGGATATTACATGATTTTATTCTGAAAGACTTGGCATGCATTATTGAGATTCAAAACACACATGGACCTCGCTTTATAGACCTCAATTGGCCTCGCTTCATGTGACTTTTTGGCCACTCTTTGGGTAGCCTTGCCTGTGAGAGTGCTCCAGAGCTTTCCCTGAAATTAGCTTCCTAACCCTTTAATGGTTCCTGAATGAATTGCAAACCACAGTGCCTCCAACTTCATCCGAGAAAAATTGCTAGATAATTACCATGAAATTTTTAAAATTCCCATGACCAGATGTCACTGGAGGACCTTTGATGTCCTGTTGATGATCATGAATATACCAGACAGGGCCTTGATTGACTGGGTTTCAGGAAAATGGTGTAGAACAGAGATGCTGGTAAGTAGAAGCCTAGTGAGTAGTGGGCCTAGAGAAGTGTTACGCAAGTGAGTGATAAAACATCTGTGGTGGGGCCATGTGGATCTTCCATTGGCTTCCAAATGGCTTGAGACTGACATGGTGCAGCCATCAGACCCATATACGTAAAGGCATATTTTTATATGGAGAGGTTTTAGGGCAATGTTCAGAATCATGTTGCTATTGTCAAAGGGGCAAGCTACGTGGGATAGAACCCTGGTTGGTGCATTCTCCTGGAGACCCTGCACACCACAGCTGACAGAACTCCCTTCAGCACTGTTTCCCATTTAAACTCGTTGTATTTAATGAAGCAAATACCAAACTCCCAGTGCAGCAGCAAGAAACACCACGATAATTGGAGGATGACCAAGTTGTTTCACAGTCCACACGGGGAGACACTTAGCCCTCAGTGGCCACAGTTTACCTACAAAGAGAGAATTCAGCACTGCTGCCTCATTTTTATTGAAAAATAAATAACCATGTCCTCCAGGTCACATAGATGCAGATCGAGCTTTGATTCTCTCACTACAAATAAAGCTAAAGCTCCTGAAAACAACATATATTTTAAGTGCCCAACCTTAAAGGCAGATTCTCAAAAAGTCTTAGGCCAGCAGAGCTCCATATTTGTGGAGTGTTTACCCTGTCCCTTACTTTTGGAAACTCCTCTACCGCCTCCAAAGATGTGAAATCTGGAGTATTTTCCATTCCTGATAGGTATTCACAGATTTTCTAACTCTTCTCTTCTAATTGTGTCTTACTTGGGGCGAAGGTAATGTCAAGGCATTGTTCTGGAAGGAGAGTGGGAAGAATTTTCTGTAGCATATATTTGCATAAACATTGGATTCAGTTTTCTATTTTCCATTCAAAATACTGAATCCCGACTCTAACCCATACCCGACCAGACTCTGACTACTAATTCTAATATGATGGAGAAAAATAACCCAAACAGAATCGAAATACAAGCAGTTCAGAGTAGGCCTGGTGTATTGTTGTACTTTTCTTTTGCATGATACAGAGTTGGAGTTATGAATCTAGTCAATTTATTGTTGAAATAGTTGTCCATGTATTTTTAAGGTTAACAAATATGTGAATTCCTGTCTCCCTTTCTCTGTATTCTTATATGCACATTTAGATTCCTCCCTGGTACCACACGTACATTCTTGTGAGGTGGCTGACTTGGCAGATACAAATTGTTAGAAGAGATCACTCCTACTAAACTTGTTGGAATTGGATATTCAACCTATGGTTGAGCTTGCTAGTTGAACAGCATTATACATAAATCCATGTTCAGTAAAATTAATATTTTTAGATCTGTGGATGATATATATTTTATAATGAATTTGATTGACATATATATTGCTACTTTTTTGTCTGTGTGTGTGTTTTGTATATATATATATATATATATATATATATATATATATATATATATACACTCTCAGGATTTTTCAAATATGAAATATATGTGTCTTATATACACTCCCTAAATTCATTCATGTTTATTATGTGGATTTATAATCAACTATTCACAAGATTATTCTGAGAAATATTCATCCACCTGAAATTTGCCTAATGCTCTCAAATGTCAATCCTAATTGTGACTACATATTTGTTTCTTCCTAAGATTATATATTTAAACTCAACCCTGTTCAAAATATCTAATCCTATCACTCACTTTATACTTTGCCTGATTTTGTAATGTCTCTATTGATATCTGCTTTCCTACATATTTTCCCCAGTTCATCATTGGGTCTGACTCTTCACCTGTGCTGACATTTACATTCACTCTCTAATAGAAACCCTATTGCTAAAGAAATTTTTTTCCAATTCCTATACTCACCCTTCTTCATAAAAGTACTGACTATCTTCCTAATGCTACAGACTATCGTTTTTGACTGAATGTTCTCTTCTACATTCAATCATCCAAGTAAATGTGGGGCGAGCTTCAGAGGAGGAGACCACCAACAGACTATCTCTTGCAACATCAAAGGGTTTTTTGGGTGTCCAGCATGCTGGGGCTCAGAGATCACTTTAATAGAGCAGATAGCCCTGAGAATAGCTTAAATAGAGCTTATATACTTTCCCTGGAGAGGGCAGGGAGGGAATTTTATTGATGGGTCAGGGTGAGTGGGTGGTTTGCATTCAACTGGGTGAGGGAGTACATTCTGCAGTTGGGCAGTTGGGGACAGAACATTCTGGGAACAAGATTTGCAAGCATTTCTCAAGATTTCAATAGTGTTTTGTTAAGCATACAGAAAAACAAGAAGTGACAAGTACCTATTTTATTAACCTTTAATTCGCCACTTCTTCTTCTGGCTACTTTTAATCATAAAAATGATCATTGGAGGGTGTCACATTCTATGTCTGCTAGTGGGGTATTACCATAAGTTTAACTCGTCCAATTTGAGCCTGGAGAAAAGAAATTACACGGTTGAGCAAACAGGATTTTATAGTTAGCAATAATATGAGGATTATTATTGGACCGGCCAGGGTTGATAAAAACGTAGTTAACCAGGAGGAGTGTGTGAACCAAGACTCAAGCCACCCTTTTTGGGCCTCTCTCTCTTGTTGATGCTCTTCAAGGTATCTTTTAAATTTACTCATAGATTTTATTACAACTCCAGTATGGTCAGCATAAAAACAACATTCTTCCCTCAATGCAGCACAAAGGCCCCCTTCTCTAATGAAGAGGAGGTCCAACCCTCAACTGTTCTTTAAAACAACTTCAGAGAGAGAGGTTAAGAATTCATGCAAAGCTCTGATGGAGGTTTCTAATATCTTAGTTTTGCTCTATTGCTTCTTCTAATTGGGTCATTTGTTGTGTCCCATGGACAATGGCAGTGGTTCCTGTGCCCACCCATGCAGCAACTCCTATTCCTAATAGGATGGCTAAAGTGAGGGATACAAGTTCCCAGTGGAACCGGTTGTATGCCCCCCGTATTTGATCTTCAAGCGAACCTGCATCATGATAGAGCTTTCTGGGAAACATCTGCAACATTTCAAAATAATCACATCTGTTGACCATTTCATGAAAACATAAACAATGTTTAAGTATATAGAATTATGCTGTTGTAGGGACAGACAAGGCAAGGCACCTAAGATAGCACTGAAGACAGGGAAACAGTCCTATATTGTTGCAACTGGATTCAGAGGGCATTGCTTCTGTTGTAATCAATTAATCCCCTGAAACTCAAGTTTAGGTAGTTTCAGAATTGTGTACCCAACATATAAGGGATGGGGCTCAGAAGTTTACAGTCTGCAGAAGTTCAAAAAAGCAGTATATGTTTCTGATTTTTCCTCTGTTCTGGGCAAGTTAAATTTTCAAGGACACCTGGGAGGAGGAGAGCTTTTTATTCCCTTTCTTATTTTCCCCCTGCCAGCTGTTACAACGGAGCCCAGTTGGTAATTTCTTTATCTTAGAAATGTGGCCATTTCTGTGAAGCCCCAGCTGAAGGCCAGAGGACTTGTTCACATATTTTGTGAAAAACTAGTTAGGGGTTGTCTAGCTTAGAAGTACTGAGTTTTTTAGCCAGTGGCCAAGGATAACAGGGCAATACAAAAAGAGAAAGTTTATCTACATTGAACTCTTTATAGAAACTCTATGCTGAAAGTTCTAAAGTCAGCCATGGTGAAGACTTCTGGAGAAGGACATTTAAGACTTTTCTGTGGGCCTGGTACAGAGGGGGAATACGGGGAAGGTGGGGCTGAGAGAAGCTCCAAGGATCTGAGAATGAGGAAAAAGAGAGATGTAAAAGAATAATTGGAAAGGTGTTTGGTAATTTCCTAGCAAAAAACTTGAGCAGTAGAACAGGTAGAGCAGAGCAGAAAATGGGAGTGAGTATCCCAAAATCCTGTGAGGGACTTTAAATTTTAGTAACCTGTTTTCAGTGATGACAAAGCAACTTTAATGGCCATTTATATTACATCTTGGATAAGGGTCTGAGAGCTCTCCTCAGCTCGTTTGAGCTTTGGGTTAGCTGGAAAGAGGACCTGGTGGGACCCGGTGTGGGCACTGACAGGATGAGAGAGGAGTGACTGGGTGGAGGGGTACCTCAGTACCTGCTACCTCACAAGTGGGCAATTGTCTGAGAACTGGTGGAGGTTTGGGATTCTGATCTAGTAATTGGAGGGGAGAAATCACGTTGCTGAGGTGGGAGTGACAGCAGAGAGTCTGGAGCAGAAGGCTGAGGATAAAAATCTATTGGAGAAGCATAGTTCAGGATGTGAGTGAAGGAGGGAAAGGGCTTCCACATAGGGGAATCGCCTTTCACCCTTTTGAGCACTTGCAGAAGTTAAAAAGGTCACACAAAATTTGAGGATCTAGAGACCCCTCTGGGGGCCATCCTTTTTCTGTTGTCTACTTGGTAATATGGCCAATGCTGTGTACTGAATTTGATGAAGTATTGGGGTTCCATCAGGCAGCCTCTGTATGCTCACATCTCCATGACATACAGAAGAAGTCGGTTTTTCCCCCACACAGCCGTTACTGTTTGTGGCTTTGATAGTTTCCCGGGCAAACATAGTAATCTAGGCTAGCCAACCTGCATCTGGCTCGCGTGTCCCTACATCCATAATGTTTGTTTCCATTATCTATGGTACAGAAGGGATTTAATGGTATTTTAGTGGGATTTTCTTCATCAGGGATATCCCAATAGAAAAAACCTATGGCCAGCTGACAAATGTCTGGGTGGAGAGATGGCCACCAGGTCCCTAAGGGGGCTGTATGTGAGATAGATTATACACTTTTACAGTAGGATTTGTGATCAGCCATCGCTGCTTAAAAGGCTGATGAGTGTTAGGACTACTTGTGGCCAAGGGGAGAGTATATAACCTTATCCACATGGCGAATACACAATTTGAAACTGTTACCAGTCTTTTCCAGTTTCCAGAAAGATTCTGAACAAGGAGCAGGCTTGAGATGAGAGGCATGGATCCAAGAAGTGATTCTGTATACCTTTACCACTGTAGGTGTTATAAGTAGCACCTGGTATGGTCCTTTCCAGCTGGGTTCCAGGGATGACACCTGATGTCATCTTACATACATGAAGTCTCTTATTTGATATGGATGTGGAATCCCCTGGTACACAGTTTGTTACGCAGTGGGCAGCTATTTTCACAGGTATCACTGAGTTCTTTCAAGAGCTTTAAGTCTGTCAAGCAAGAGGGTGTGGAAAGGATCCTTAGGTCTTAAAGTTGGGCTTAGGACCCTTACTGGACGAGGGCCACCATAGAGAATTTCTCAGGGGGTAAGGTTACTCAAAGAAACAGAAGGATTTTTTCTTGCATGAAACATTGCATAAGTCAGGAGCACAGTCCAATCTTTTATGCTGGTCTCTAAGCTTAATTTCGTTAAGGTCTCTTCAATGGTTCTATTCATTCTTTCTACTTGTCCTGAACTCTGGGGTCTATAAGCACAATATAACTTCCAATTAATCCCCAGGTTCCTGGCTAACCCCTGACTTACCTGGGCCATGAACATCGGTCCATTATCAGATCCTATTACCAGCTTAGCTTCCTCCAATGGTAGAGAGGCTTAGTCAGCAGCAGGGGAATCACTTAGAGTGTGTTGTGTGTTAGGGGACGAGGGCAGGGGATAAGGAGAGGAGGAAGAGTCCAGTAGAGTCAAATCTTGTGACTCAGGGAAAACAGAGGGTGGAGGAGGAGGAAGAGGTGAGGGTTTGAGAGATCATGTGGGAAGGAGTATGAGCAGAGGCATGGGCAAGGAAAGGCTTCACCCATGGAGGAGGAGATTTGCAGAGGTCCTGCAAAGTTAAGATATATGGCTGTTGATCAGGATGGCTATGTGGCCCTGGCTGAAAGACAATATCTCTGACTTTTTAAATTAGTGGGAAGTAAAAAGATCTTTCTTGGGGCCATACGACTCCAAAGATGGGCCATTCTGAGGCACAGAGAGTCTGCCAGGTCCAGCGTTTTACTAAAAAAAGAAAGATTCTGAGCCCTTAAGCGGACTTTGGTTCAGTGATCAAGGGTCAGGGACAGAGGCATTGAAGTGCTCTGTCCCATAATGAAAGGTACACAAACAGTAAAAGCAAAGACACATGACACAGATAAGACAAGACCATAAAGACAGGCAATGGACATCCAACACTGAGACCAGGAATGCGTAGCCGGCAAAACCCGATAGGATGGCAATACCGAATCTAAAAGAAAATATCACTGAGTCGATGAAGCAATTGTTCCTTGATTCTCCGAGTCCTCTGCGGGGTCCCCCAGGGAGGTGCCCTATGTCTCTGTGACACGTCTCTCAGCCACCGTCGGAGAGACCCCAGGCTCTTCATCGCCAGCAATTTTGCCAAGCCCTAACATGACACCTGAAACCGGAAAGAGGTGCCTTACTTGCTCCGAGAGGAGCCCGTTGGGGTCTCTCATCCGCCACTGCCGGAACTCGGTGGAACCTCAATATGTAAAGGTCAGGTGAGTGTTGGAGGAAGAGACTACCAAGAGACTGTCTCATGCAACAGCAAAGGGTTATTTTGGGTCCAGCTTGCTGGGGCTCACAGCTAACTTAAATAGATCAGAGAGCTCTGAGAACAGCTTATGCAGAGCTTACATACATTCCTTGGAGAGGGATGGGAGGGAAGTTTACTGATGTGTAAGGGTGAGTGGACGGTTCGCGTGACACCGAGTGAGGCAGTACATTCTGCAGTTTGGCAGTTGGGAACAGTACATTCTAGAACAAGATTAGCAAACATTTCTCAAGATTTCAACAGTGTTTTTTTAAGCATACAGAAAAACAGGAAATAGCAAGTACCTATTTTATTAACCTTTCACTACCGACTATCCCTTTTTGACTGGATGTTCCTTCTACATTAATTCATGCAAGGTACAAGGTCCTATGCCATTGTATATCGATTTATCAGAGACATCTCTGCATAACGTAATTCAATGCTGCGTATCCCAATCAAGGGCCCAATGCCCTTCTGGCCTTCAAATCATACTTAGATTTCTTTTTTCATACATATATTACACCTATATATTCTTATACACATAGCAGGTTCCCAATACAATTATTCATCCAGCACAATGATTTCTAACCCAAATCAAACATGTTTTTAACCATAATCATACACTATTCCCTGAATCTAACTTTATAGAAGAGCAGGGAAAGAATTGATTTTATAATACAGAAATGTAGGGAAACTTCCACCTGCTGAGAACCTCAAAGGCCCATGCAGAAATGATCCCTGGAGAAGATGTAGGCAGCTATGAAGGACCTGAGAGACCAAAAGTCATCTTCCATGGCAAACAACCCGGTCAGGATAAAAGGTTGTGTCTGAATCAGATTCTCTTCTTAATGTAGAGAACATGGACCAAAACAGGCCTGTGTGGAGATCTATTCCTGGGTGCCTATGGTTGATATACCATTCTAACTTGTGAAAGTGTCACAGGAAGTAGGGGCAGCCTCAATCTCATAGGACCCTTGGAAGTAACAGTTAAGACAAAGTGGTTGCCAAGACAGGGACCTCATTCAGTTCAGGAAGGAAGTGACCTCACCTCACTTCCATGGTGATGGAACTCTCTGAACTTTGGATCCAGGAATCCAGGCACCCAGAGCCAGTCCCAGTCCCAGTCCCTATGGTCTCACTTGTTTGGATTTACTAAATGCAGTCAGTCTTTCTTGGTACCTTCAGACGTGAGAAAACCAAATGCCAGGAAAGCTCGGAAGCGGGGCTTTTCTTGAGAAAGTCGTTAGTGGCTCACCGTTGGCTCCTGAGAAGTTCACAGAGTTTGCCAAGGAGACCAGATCTGAGACAGGACAGGCCATTTCGGGGGAACGTATTATGGCCTACAAGTCAGAGGACACTCCGGATAGTCAAAGACCTACTTAGGGGAAGGAGGTGCCTTTGTGGGTGTGGTTGTGGGTTTGTGGTTTTGTCTCATTTTCTGAGAATAGGTAGGACAGTCGGTTTGTTTCATTTGAAGTGGACTGTTTCTAGTAAGTCTTTTCACAGGGCGAGTGTTTCTATGTCTGTGTATTCCACTGTTTCCGTGGTTGTAGACATTAGAAAAGAGAATTCATCAATGGATGTGTCGTGTCTAGTAGAAAGCTTCTCAGCATTCATATTGCCCCGTTTATGAATGGACTGTAGCTTGCCTTATCGATGAGCAACACCTGCTACCTTCCTAAGTTTCTATTTTCGTCCTGAATTCCGGCCAATTTCAAGAATAGGCACATGGTTTTGTGTCCAAGATATGTACCACCTCCAAGCTCTGTGACATGGCCATGTACTGGATAGCTGTAGGTGATGGCGAGCATCTCAGAAAACTCAGATATCAGTGTGACTAGGAAAGTCTCAGAGGAGAAACCCTGCTTTGGGCCTTTTGCTTACCTATTGTTCTGTTGCCCTGAATGTCAGGAAGTTCTTTGCATCTGGCCACCCCTTTGTGAAGCCTGAAGAAAACAGTTTTCAAATGGAAATGATTGGGCATACCTGTGGCTCTTTTCTTAAGTGCTTTGAAAAGGGATGTGACTGAATCAGCCCCCTGGCCCTGTGTGTGGCTGAGGCTTAGATTCTCAGCACCTGATGGATCTAAAGAAAGTTCTCATGTTTGCATCCAAAGGAAAAATGGCAGAAAGTGCAGCCATTGGGATGAAGTCTCTCGACTTCCTCTGTAAGGTTCCTGAACTCCATCAAGTGAAAATAGGGATCCTTTGGGTCAAATGAGTTCTTCAAAACCTGCAGAGGCTAGCCCATAGGTGCTTGGTTATTTCATGACTAAAATTCACAAAAGAATCTAAACCAAACAGTCAGTAGGCCTCAAATTGGAGAATTGGAGCGGTATTAATGGCAGGCCTATTTGATCACTCCTGGTTCACAGGATGGGTGTCCAGGCCACCTTTACTATAGGCAAATGAGGGTCAAAGGAGCTTATTTTGAACACTGTCTTGGTCTGCGCCCCTCATGGAAACCTCCAGCAAAATTATGATGAGTGTCAATATGAAAGAAGATGAGGGCCATATGGGAGTGTTCTTGTTTTAATTGTGGTAATTTGTGTGGTAGTTGGAAAAGATGACTGGGATCACCTGGGCTTGAACTCTGGTGTGATTCCCCTTAAAGAATGAGTTCTGGATCTGACCTCAGAGAAGTATTGTCGTGAGTTCTCTTGGGATTTTACTAGGCGACGCGTGAGAATCGCCTTTGGAAACTGAGATCTAGGCCCAGGATGGCTTTCCACAGAGCTCGGGGATTCTGAGCCAGGATATCACATGATTTAATTCTTAAAGACTTGGCAGCCCTAGTTGAGAGTCCAAACACATATGGACCTCACATTGTACACCTCAATGTGTCTGGATTCATGTGACCTTTTGGCCAGTCTTTTGGAAGGCTTTTCTGTGAGTGTTCTCCAGAGCTTTCATTGAAATGAGCTTCCTCACCATTTAATGGTTCCTGAATTAATTGAAACCCACAGTGCCTCTAACTTCATTTTTGAAAAATGACTAGATTAATACCATAAAATTTTTGAAATTCCCATGACCAGGTGGCACTGGATAAACTTTGGATTTCCTGTTGCTGATCATGAGTGTACCAAAGAGTGCCTTGATTGACTGGTTTTCGTGAAAATGGTGTAGAACAGAGATGCCAGTAATTTGGAGCCTAATGAGTAGTGGGCGTAGAGAAGTGGACTGTAGGTGTGTAAATAAATATTTTTGGTAGGACCACCTGGATCTTCCATTGGCTTCGAAAGACTTGCGACTGACATGGTGCAGGCAGGAGACCTTTATATGTAAAGGCATCTTGTCATATGGAGAGGTTTCAGGGCAATGTTCAGAATCAGGTTGCTATAGTCAAGGGGAAAGCTATGTAGGATAGAAGCCGGGTTCGTACATTCTCTTTGCGTCCCTGACCAACCACACATGACAGAACTCCCTCCAGCATTTTGTCCCAGTTGAACTCCTTGTATTTCGTGAAGCAAATACCAAACTCCCAGTGCAGCAGTAAGAATCACCCTGGAAAGTGGAGGATCACCAAATGGCTTCACAGTCCACACGGAAAGACACTTAGCTCCCAGTGGCCACAGTTTACCTACAAAGAGAGAATTCAGAACTGCTCCCTCATGTTCATTAGAAAATAAGGACCATGTGCTCCAGGTCATAGAGATGCAGACCCAGATTTCATGGTGTCACTACAAACAAAGCTAAATCTCCTAACAATTACATATATTTCTTGTTCCCAACCTCAGAGGAAGTTTCTCAAGAAGTCTCAAGGCCAGCACAGCTCCATGTTTCTGGATTGTTTACCCTCTCCCTTACTTTTGGAAACTGTTCTACCACCTCCAGTGTTGTGAACTCCTGAGCATTTTCCATTCCACATATATATTCAGATTTTTTAACTCCTCTCCTCTAATTGTGTCTTACTTTTAGCGATGGTTATGTCAAGGCATTGTTCTGGATGAGAGAGGGAAGATTTTTGTGTATCACATTTTTGCATACACATTAGATTCATTTTCCTTTTTTCCATTTGAAATACTGAATCCCTGACACTAACCCATACCCTACTAGACTCTGACTACTAATCCTAATATCATGGAGAGAAAGAAACCTAACCGAATAGAAATGCAGGCCTTTCATAGGAAGCATGGTGTATACTTCTATTTGCCTTCTGCATTATCAAGAGTATGTGTTTTAAATCTAGTCAACTTTTCATTGTAATATTTCTCCATGATTTTTTAAAATTATCACATATATAAATTCCTGTCTCCCTTTCTCTGTATCCTATTCAGCACATGTATTTTTTTATACATATATATATAATATCCTACCTGGTATCACACGGACATTCTTGTGAGCTCCCTGATTTTGGAATATAAAATTGTGAGAACAGATGACTCTCCCTAAATAATGATGGGACTGAAAATTCAACCTATGGGTGAGCTTCCTAGTGAAAAACACTATACATAAATCCATGTTCAGTAAAATGAATATTTTTGGATATGTGGATGAATTATATTTCATGATGAATTTCGATTGGCATATATATTGCTAAATATTAATGTGTGTGTGTGTGTGTATGTATTTTTTTTAAATCTGGAAAAAAATGTATATGTGTATATATATATACATATATATATATTTATAGGTATATATATGTATATATATATATATATATATATATATATATGTATGTATATATATTCTCCAGATTTTAAAAAAATATGAAAAATATGTGTCTTATTATACACTCCCTAAATTCATTTATATTCATGTATGTGGGTTCAAAATCCAATTTTTACAAGATTATTTTCAGCAATATTTATACACCTGTAATACATATTGGTTTCCTACTACTGAATACTAAGTTCAGTAGGTGGTGCATACAAATCCTAATATTTCTACAGTACCTGACCCAGTTTAACATCAATGCAAGTAGATTGCTATGGGACATGATGTGTATTTTGAAGTTCATTTTTACTCAACACTGGTACATTACTATTTTTTCAGTATATGGACATCATAGGATATATTTTTTCATCCACAACTTCACAAAATTATAGGCATTTGGTTCACTTTCATTTACTTACTACTTCAGAACACATGTATTCCTCCATGTTTCTTTACTGGTCTTTTCACTAGACTTCTTTCTAAACACATTATTTTTGATTCCATAATCATTTTTGAAGCAATACTCACTCTTCACGATAAACCGTAACCCTAATATTACCATTACATATATAACTGGTTGGAATGATTGTATATATATCAATATAAGATTTCCAATATATTTTCAGATGCAAACTCAATCCATTATTTAAAGTTGGAACCAGTTGTATACTTTATTCACAATCTGGTCTATTCATGCAACATCTCAATAATGATCAACACAAGGTACACCTATTTGTATCACCAGTACTAATTTATAAGTTTCCAGAATATTACTCCCCATAATGGTGGAAGAAATACTCATGTCACCTTATCTACATATAAATTTTATCACGGTAGTATTCTGGACACAAAATGCAAAGGTCACACATATGATTGTACCAAAGCCTAAATGGAAAGTGACCATGGATTACTAAAAACATCCATGTCCAGGGTGCCTAATGCTCTCAAATGCCAATCCTATTGATTACTACATATTTGTTTTTTCCTAAGATTATATATTCAACCTCAAGCCTGTTGAAAATGTCTAATCCTATCACTCACTTTATACTTTGCCTGATTTCCTAATGTTTCTATTATCTGCTTTCCTACATATTTTTCCCTGTTCATCATTGTGACTTTCTCTTCAGATGTGCTGACATTTACATTCCCTCTCTAACTGAAACCCTATTGCTAAAGAACTTTTGGTCCAACTCCTAGTCTCACTCTTCTTCCTAAACCTACTGACTATCTTCCTAATCCTACAGACTATCCCTTTTTGACTGGATGTTCTCTTCTACATTCAATCATCTGAGGTACACGGTCCTATGCCATTGTATATCGATTTATCTGAGACCTCGGTGCAGAACATAATTCAAGCTCAGTATACCAATCAAGGTTCTGTTTCCCTGAATGTCAGGAAGGTCTTTGCCTCAGGCCACCCCTTTGTGAAGCCTGAAGAAAAAAATTTCAAATGGAAATAAATGGGCATCACCTGTGGCTCTTTGCTTAATTGCTTTGGAAAGGAATTTGTCTGAATCTGCCTCTTGGCCCTGTGTGAGGCTGTGGCTTCGATTCTCAGCACCTGATGGATCTAAAGAAAGATCCCATGTGTGCATTCAAAACCAAAATGGCAAAAAGAGCAGTCATTGTGGATGAAGATTCTTGCCTTTCTCTGTTAGGTTCCTGACCCCCTTCAAGTGAGAATAGGGATCCTCTTTGTCAAATAAATTCTTGAATGCTCTGCAGATGTGCTTGGGTTTTCTCATGACTCCAAATCACATAAAAAAGCTATACCTGACATTCAGTAAGCCTCAAATTATAGAAACAAAGCGGAATTAATGGCAGGCCTTTTTGATCACTCCTGGTTCACAGGAAGGGTGTCCAGGCCACCCTGACTTTAGGGAAATTAGAGGCAAGGGAGCTTATTCTGAAAACTGTCTTTAGTTGCAACCCTCATGGAAACTTCCATCCAGAACATTTGATGAGGGTCTTTATGGACGAAGATGAGGGCCATGTGGTAGTTATTTTGTTTTAATTGTGGTCATTTGTGTGGGGGTTGGAAGAGATGACTTGGTCCACCTGGGCTTGAACTCTGGTGTGATTCCCCTTAGAGCCTGAGTTCTGGAACGTACCTCATAGAAGTATTGATATGAATTGTGTTGGTTTTTAGGAGGCCACGCATGATTGTCACCCTTTCAAACTGAGATCTAGGCCCAAGGTGGCTTTCCACAGAGCAATGGGAATCTCAGCCAGGAAATCACATGATTTTATTCTGAAAGACTTCGCAGCCATTGTTGGCCCTCGGAAGCAAGAAGAAGTGGCCATACTCATATCGAATAAAATCAACTTAAAACCTAAGTTAATCAAAAGTGATAAAGAAGGACACTATATACTGTTAAGAGGCAACATTCACCAACAAGACATAACAATTATCAATTTGTATGCACCAAACAATGGTGGTGCCAAGTCATAAAACAAACTCTCCTCAAGTTCAAGAGTCATATAGGCTATAACACAATAATTACGGGTGACTTCAGCACACAACCCTCGCCATTGGACAGATCCTCTAGAGAAAATCTGAATTAAGAAACTATAGAACTCAATAGCACAATCAATAACCTACACTTAACCAACATATATAGAATATATCAAACATCATAAAGTGGATACATGTTCTTCTCAGCAGCACATTGGTTCTACTCAAATATAGACCATATATTATGCCATATGGAAACTCTTAGTAAATATAAAAGTATGGAGATAATACCATGCACCATATCTGATCATAATGGAATGAAACTTGAAATTAATGATTGAAGAAGGAAGGAAAAATTCTACATCACATGGAAAATGAACAATATGTTACTGAATAATCAATGGGTTACAGAAGACATAAAGGAGGAGATAAAAAATCTCTTAGAGACAAATGACAATACAGACACAACATACCGGATTCTGTGGGAAACAATGAAAGCAGTTTTAAGAAGAAAATTCATTTCTTGGAATTCTTTCCTCAAAAAAAGAAAAAAAACAACAAATAAATGATCTCACACTACATCTCAAAAACCTAGAAAAAAAGAGCAAAACAACAAATGTAGTAGAAGACAAGAAATAATTAAAATTAGAGGAGAAATCAACAAAATTGAAACAAAAAAAATTGAACAAATAAAAGTTGTTTCTTTGAAAATAAATTAAATCAACAGGCCCTTAGCC
Organism: Callospermophilus lateralis; assembly: GCF_048772815.1. NCBI lineage: Eukaryota > Metazoa > Chordata > Mammalia > Rodentia > Sciuridae > Callospermophilus > Callospermophilus lateralis. The sequence continues at coordinate 652,591 of NW_027515754.1, read as the reverse complement.
ATGCTAATGAAGAGAAGTAGAGAGAGAACTCAAATTACTAACATATGGGATAAAAAAGGCAATATCACAACAGACACTACAGAAATACAGAAGATAATTCGAAAGTATTTTGAAACCCTATATTCCAATAAAACAGAAGATAATGAAGATATCGATAAATTTCTTATGTCATATGATCTGCCCAGATTGAGTCCGGAAGACACACAAAATTTAAATAGACCAATAACAAAGGAAGAAATAGAAGAAACCTTCAAAAGACTACCTACCAAAAAAAACCCTGGACCAGATGGTTATACAGCAGAGTTCTACAAAACGTTCAAAGATGAATTAATACCAATACTTTTCAAGCTATTTCAAAAAATAGAAAAAGAAGGAGTTCTTCCAAATTCATTCTATGAGGCCAACATCACCCTGATCCCAAAACCAGACAAAGACACTTCAAAGAAAGAAAACTACAGACCAATATCTCTAATAAACTTGGATGCAAAAATTCTCAATAAAATCCTGGCAAATCAAATACAAAAGCATATAAAAAATTGTGCATCATGATCAAGAGGGATTCATCCCAGGGATGCAAGGCTGGTTCAATATACGGAAATCAATAAATACTATTCACCACATCAATAGACTTAAAGAGAAGAACCATATGATCATCTCGATAGATGCAGAAAAAGCATTCTACAAAGTACAGCATCCCTTTATGTTTAAAACTCTATAAAAACTAGGAATAACAGGAACTTACCTCAACATTGTAAAAGCTATATATGCTAAACCTCAGGCTAGCATCATCGTAAATGGAGAAAAACTGAAGGCATTCCCTTTAAAATCTGGAACAAGACAGGGATGCCATCTATCACCACTTCTATTCGATTTAGTTCTTGAAATACTAGCCAGAGCAATTAGACAGACAAAAGAAATTAAAGACTTAAAAATAGGAAAAGAAGAACTTAAATTATCGCTATTTTTGGATGACATGATAATATATTTAACAGACCCAAAAGGGTCTACAAAGAAACTGCTAGAGTTAGTAAATGAATTCAGCAAAGTGGCAGGATATAAAATCAACACGCATAAATCTAAGGCATTCCTGTATATCAGCAACAAAACTTCTGAAATTTAAATGAGGAAAACCACTCCTTTTACAGTATACTCAAAGAAAATAAAAAACTTGGGAATCAACCTAACCAAAGAGGTGAAAGATTTATGCAATGAAATCTACAGAACCCTAAAGAGAGAGATAGAAGAAGATGTTAGAGGATGGAAAAGTATGCCCTGTACATGGATAGGCAGAAATAACATCATCAAAATGGCGATATTACCCAAGTTCTCTACAGGTTTAATGCGATGCCAATCAAAAACCCAATGGCATTTCTTGTAGAAATAGATAAAGTAATCATGAATTTCATATGGAAAAACAAAAGACCCAGAATAGCGAAAGCAATTCTAAGCAGGAAGTGTGAATCCAGAGTTCAAACTGTACTACAAAGCAATAGTAACAAAAACAGTGTGGTACTGGTATCAAAACAGGCAGATGGACCAATGGTACAGAATAGAGGACACAGAGACAAATCCACAAAATTACAACTTTCTTATATTTGAAAAAGGGCCTAAAAGCATGCAATGGAAGACGGATAGCATATTCAACAAATGGTGCAGGGACAACTGGAAATTCATATGCAACAAAATGAAACTGAATCCCTTTCTCTCACAATGCACAAAAGTTAACTCAAAATGGATCAAGGAGCCAGATATAAAATCAGAGACACTGCGTCTGATAGAAGAAAAAGTTGGCTACGATGTACATACTGTGGGGTTGGGCTCCAAATTCCTTAATAGGAAACCCATAGCCCAAGAGTTAATAAAAAGAATAAACAAATGGGACTTACTTAATCTAAAGAGATCTTTCTCAGCAAGAGAAAAAATAAGAGAGGTAAATAGAGAGCCTACATCCTGGGAACAAATTTTTACCCCTTACACTTCAGATAGAGCCCTAATATCTAGAATATACAAAGAACTCAAAAAAATTAAACAATGAGATAACAAATAACCCAATCAACAAATGGGCCAAGGATCTTAACAGACACTTCACAGAGGAGGACATACAATCAATCAACAAGTACATGAAAAAATGCTCACCATCTCTAGCAGTCAGAGAAATGCAATCAAAACCACCCTAAGATACCATCTCACTCCAGTAAGATTGGCAGCCATTATGACGTCGAACAACAATAAGTGTTGGTGAGGATGTGGGGTAAAGGGTACACTTGTACACTGCTTGTGGGACTGCAAATTGGTGAGTACAATATGGAAAGCAGTATGGAGATTCCTGGGAAAGCTGGGAATGGAACCACCATTTGACTGAGATATCGCCCTTCTCAGACTCTTCCCTGAGGATGTTAATAGAGAGCAGTATAAGGATACTGCCACATCGATGATCATAGCGGCACAATTCACAATAGCTAGACTTTGGAACCAACCTAGATGCCCTTCAATAGACGAATGGATAATAAAAATGTGGCATCTATACACAATGGAGTATTACACAGCACTGAAAAATGACAAAATCATAGAATTTGCAGGGAAATGAATGGCATTAGAATAGATTATGCTAAGCGAATCTATCCAATCCTTAAAAAACAAATGCCAAATGTTTCCATTTATATGGAGAGAGCAAATAAGAACAGAACAGGGAGGAAGAACATGAGAAAAATATTAAAACTAAACAGAGATGTGTGGGGGGAGAGAAAGGGAGAGAGAAAGAAAAGCATATGGAAATGGTAGGAGACTACTCAATGTTACACAAAATTACATATAAGAGGTTGTGAGGCTAAAGACGGGAAAACAAGGGAGAGAATTAAACAACAGCAGTGAGGTAGAGAGGGAAGATGGGAGGGGAGGGGGAATAGTAGGGGATAGGAAAGGTAGCAGAATACAACAATAACTAGTATGCTATTATGTAAAAACGTGAGTGTGTAACTGATGTGATTCTGCGATTTGTATTTGGGGTAAAAATGGGAGTTCATAACCCAATTGAGTCAAATGTATGAAAGATGATATATCATGAGTTTTATAATGTTTTGAACAACCAAAAATAAAAAGAATTGAATTTCCAATATTTGAGTCATTTAACAACTTTATTTTTTAATAAAATTGTCTTTTATTTGTTATCTTACTTGCTGGTATCTGCCTTTCAGTTTTAAAAAACTATGTGCTATAGCCATTCATCCATGTAGTATGTAACAGAAAATTTTGAGTGTCTCCATGTTACCAGATTGGCAAGGCATCAAGGTTTCCTTCACAAACAAGGTGAAGGCTTTGCCATTAGAAATTTAACATTCTGCAAAACAATTTTTTTTTAACTTTCCAATTAAATTTCCAAAAAAAATTTAGAAAAAGAAGAATATAATCCCCACAGTAAGAAGGCCTCAAAGTGGAGAAGTGGAGCATTTACGGCAGGCCTATTTGATCACTCCTGGTTCACAGGAAGCATGTCCAATCCACCCTGACGTTAGGCAAATGAGGGGCAAGGGAGCTTATTTTGGGCACTGGTTTGGCTGTGCCCCTCATGGAAAACTCCATCCACAGGTTATGATGTGTGTCTATATGGAAGAAGATGAGAACCATGTGGGAGTGTTTTGGTTTTAATTGTGGTCATTTGTGTGGTAGTTGGAAGAGATGACTGGGTCCACCTGGGCTTGAACTCTGATGTGATTCCCCTTAGAGAATGAGATTTGGAACTAACTTCAGAGAAGTATTGCCATGAATGTTGTTGGGATTTCAGGAGGCCACACATGAGAGTCGCCCTTGGAAACTGAGGTCTAGGCCCAGGGAGGCTTTCCAGAGAGCACTGGGAATCTCAGCTAGGATATCACAGGTTTTATTCTGAAAGACTTGGCAGCCATCGTTGAGAGTCAAAACACACATGACCTCACATTGTAGACCTCAATGGTCCTGGCTTCATGTGACAATTTGGCCACTCTTTGGGAAGCCTTGCCTGTGAGAGATCTCCAGATCCTTCATTAAAATGAGCTTCCTCAACATTTAATGGATCCTGAATGAATTGAAACCCACAGTACCAACAACTTCATCTGTGAAAAATAGTTAGATAAATACCATAAAATTTTAGAAATTCTCATGACCAGGTGGCACTGGAGAACCATTGGATGTCCTGTTGCTGATCATGAGTATACCAGACAGTGCCTTGATTGACTAGGTATCATGAAAATCGTGTAGAACAGAGATGCCAGTAATTTGGAGCCTGCTGAGTAGTGGGCCTAGAGCAATGGTGTGCAGGTGTGTGACAAAACATCTCTGGTGGGGCCACGTGGATCTGCCATTGACTTTCAAATGCCTTGAGACAGACACGGTGCAGCCAGCAGACCCTTCTATATAAAGGCATCTTGTTATATGGAGATTTTTCACGGCAATGTTTAGAATCAGGTTGCTATGGTCAAGGGGCAAGCTATGTGGGATAGAAGCCTAGTTGGTGCATTCTCATGCAGACACTGACCCACCACACGTGACAGAACTCCCTCCAGCACTGTGTCCCACTTGAACTCCTTGTATTTCGTGAAGCAAATACCAAACTCCCAGTGCAGCAGCAAGAAACAAAACGAAAAGTCGAGGATGACCAAATGGCTTCACAGTCCACATGGGGAGACACTTAGCCCCAGTGGCCACAATTTAGCTACAAAGAGAGAATTTAGCACTGCTGCCTCATGTTCATTGGAAAATAAGAAACCATGTCCTCCTGGTCACATAGATGCAGACCTAGCTTTGATGGTCTCACTACATCGGAAGTTAAAGCTCCTGAAAACAACATATATTTCAAGTGCCCAAGCTCAGAGGCAATTTCTCAAGAAGTGTTTAGGCCAGCAGATCTCCATGTTTGTGGAGTGTTTACCATGTCACTTACTTTTGGAAACTGCTCTATCAACTCCAAGGTTGTGAACTCCTGAGCATTTTCCATTCTAAATATATATTCACAGATTTTCTAACTCTTCTCCTCTAATTCTGACTTACTTGGGGCGAAGGGAATGTCAAGTCATTGTTCTGGATGAGAGAGAGAAGATTTTGTTTAGCACATATTTGCATAAACATTGGATTCATTTTACAATTTTCTGTTTGAAATACTGAATCCCTGACATTAACCCATACCCTACTAAACTCTGACTACTAATCCTAATATAATGGAGAAAAATAACCCAAACAGAATAGAAATACAAGCATTTCAGAGGAAGCATGGTGTATAGTTGGACTTACCTTTTGCATGATATAAGGTAGGAGTTATAAATCTAGTCAATTATTTGTTGAAATAATTCTCCATGTGTTTTTAAAGTTAAGAAGTATGTGAATTCCTGTCTCCCTTTCTCTGTAGCCTATTAAGCAAATATATTTTTATATGCACAAATAGAATCCTACCTGGTTTTACATGTACATTTTTGTGAGGTGGCTGACTTGGCAGATACAAATTGTGAGAAGAGATCACTCCTCCTAAACGCTGTTTTAACAGAAAATTCAACCCATGAGTGAGCTTCCTAGATGAACAACACTATACATATATTACTGTTCAGTAAAATGAATATTTTGGGATATGCGGATGAGTTATTTTTCATGATGAATTTCAATTGGCATATATATTGCTACATTATAATGTGTGTGTGTTTGTGTCTCTCTCTCTCTCTCTCTCTCTCTCTCTCTCTCTCTCTATATATATATATATATATATATATATATATATATATTCTCCAGATTTACCAAAATATGAAATATATGTGTCTTCTTATACACCGCCTGAATTCATTCATATTCATATATGTGGATTTATAATCAACTTTTAACAAGTTTATTCTCAGAAATATACATCCACTGAAATACATATTTGTTTCCTAGTACTGAAAACTAACTTCAGGGAAGGGTGCTTACAAATCGTAATATTTCTACAGTAACTGACCAAGTTTAACATCAATGCAAGTAGATTCCTATTGGATATGATGTGTTTATTAAAGTTCATTTTTATTCAAACCTGGTACGTTATTATTTCTTCAGTTTATAGACATCATAAAATATATCCTTTCATTCACAAATTCACAAATTTATAAACATTTGGTTCACTTTCAATCACTTCCTCCTTCAGAACACTTATATTTCTCCATGTTTCTTGACTCGTCTTTTCACTAGACTTCTTTCTAAACACATTATTTTCGATTCCATAATCATTTTTGAAGCAAAACTCATTCACTATTCATGATAAACGGTAACCCTAAGATAACCATTAGATATGTAAGTGGTTGGAATGAATGTATGTATATCAATAAATGATTTCTTCTATTTTTTCAGATATCAATACAATCCATTATTTAAATTTGGAACCAGTCATATAATTTATTCACATTATGGTCTATTAATGCATCATCTCTATATTCATCAACACAGGGTAAGCCTATTAGTATCCCCAGTACTAATTTATATCTTTTCAAAATATTTCCCCCAGAAATGGTGGAAGAAATACTCATGTCACCTGATCTTCATATACATATTATCACAGTAATATTTTGGACACAAAATGCGAAGGTCACCCTTATGATTGTACCAAAGCCTCAATGGAATGTGAACATGGATTACTAAATATATCCATGTCCAGGTTGCCTAATGCTCTCAAATGTCAATCTTATTGGTGACTACAAATTTGTTTCTTCTTAAGATTATGTATTCAACCTCAACCCTGTTGAAAATCTCTAATCCTATCATGTTATACTTTGCCAGATTTCCTAATGTCTCTATTGATGTCTGCTTTCCTACATATTTTCCCCAGTTCATCATTGTGCCTGACTCTTCACATATGGTGTCATTTATATTCACTCTCTAACCAAAACCCTATTGCTAAAGAACATTTGGTCCAAATCCTAGACTCACTCTTCCTCCTAAACCTACTGACTATCTTCCTAATCCTACACACAATCCCTTTTTGACTGGATGTTCTCTTCTACATTTAATCATCTGAGGTACAGGGTCTTATTCCATTGTATATCAATTTAACTGAGACCTCGGTGCAAAACATAACTCAAGCTAAGGATCCCAATCAAGGGTCCAAATCCTTCTGGGCTTCAAATATTACCTAGATTTCTGTTTTCATACTTATGTTTTCCCTCTATATTCTTATAAATATCGCTGGTTCCCAATACAATTATTCATCCAGCAGAATGATTTCCAACCCAAATCGAACATGCTATTAACCCTGACCATACAATATTCCCTCAATCTCACTTTACAGAAGAGCAGGGACAAAGTTGGTATTACAATACAGGAAGTTAGGAGATCTTCCACCTGCTGAGTACCTCAAAATCTATGCAGAAATTATCCCTGGAAAAGATGCAGGCAGCTATGAAGGACCTGAGAGAACAAAAGTCATATTCCATGGCAAACAACATGGTCAGGATGAAAGGATGTGTCTGAGTCAGCCTCTCTATTCTTAATGTAGGGAAGATGGACCAAACCAGGCCTGTGTGGAGAGCTGTTCCCAGGTGACTATGGTTTCTATACCATTCTAACATGTGAAAGTATCACAGGAAGTAGGGCAGCCTCCATGTCAGGAGACAATCGGAAGAAACTGTTAGGACAAAGTGGTGGCCAAGACAGTGACCTCATTCATTTTCTGAAGGTAGTGACCTCACCTCACTTCCTTGGTGATGGAGGTCTCTGAATTTTGTGATCCAGGAAGCCAGGCACCCTGAGCGAGTCCCAGTCGCAGTCACAGTGGGCTCATTTCTTTGGATTTACCAAGGACAGAGTCAGTCTTTCTTGGTACCTACTGATGTAAGGGTTGCCAAATACCAAGAAAGCTCTGAAGAGGGGTCTTTCCTGAGAGCATAGGAATTGGCTCACCACTGCCTCCTTATAAATTCACAGATTTGACGAAGGAGACCAGATCTGAGACAGAAAGGCCATTTCTGGGTTACATCGTATGTCCTACCAGTCAGAGGACACTCCAGATAGTCACAGACCTACTTGGAAGAAGGAGGTGCATTTGTGGGTGTTGGTTTGTGTTTGTGGTTTTTTCTCATGATCTGAGAATAGGTAAAAAAGGAGGTTTGTTTGGTATGGAGTGGACTGTTTCTAGTAAGTCATTTGACAAGGAGACTGTTTCTGTGTCTGTGTATCCCACTGTGTTTTTCTTTGTAGATATTAGAAAAGAAAATAGCTCATTGGGTGTGTCCTGTCTAGTAGAAAACTTCCCAGTATGCATCCTTCCCAATTAATGAATGGACTGAGGCTTGCCTTATCCATGGGCAACACCTGCTATCTACCTATGTTCTCATTTTTTTCCTGAATTCTGGCCACTCTAAAGATTAGTATCATGTATTTTTGTACAAGATACGTACCACCTCCAAGCTCTGTGACATAGCCATGTACTGGATAGCTGAAGGGAATGGCGAGCATCTCAGAAATCTCACATATCAGAGTAACCAGGAAAGTCTCCTAGGAGAAACCCTGCTTGGGGGCTTTTGATTACCTATTGTTCTGTTGCTCTGAATGTCAGAAAGGTCTTTGCCTCAGGCCAAACCTTAATGAAGCCTGAAGAAAAGAGTTTTCAAATGGAAATGAATGGGAATCACCTGTGGCTTTTTACTTCATTGCTTTGGAAAGGGAGTTGTCTGAATCAGCCTCTTGGCCCTGTGTGAGCCTGTGGTTTAGATTTTCAGCACCTGATGTATCTAGAGAAAGATCCCATGTGGGCATCCAAAACCAAAATGGAAAAAAAGATCAGTCATTGTACATGAAGCTTCTCGCCTTCCTCTGTAATATTAATGACCTCCATCAAGTGAGAATAGGGATCATTTGTGTCAAATGAGTTCTTCAAAGCCCTGCAGAGGCTGGACAATAGGTGCTTGCGTTTTCTCATGACTCCAATTCACACAAAGAATCTATACCCCACAGTCAGTAGGCCTCAAATTTGAGAAGTGGAGCAGTATTAACAGCAGTCCTATATGATCACTTCTGTTTCACAGGAATGTTGTCCAGGCCACCCTGACTTTAGGCAAATGAGGGGCAAGTGAGATTATTTTTGACACTGTCTTGGGCTGTGCCCCTCATGGAAACCTCCAGCTAGAGGTTATGATTAGTGTCTATATAAAAGAAGAAGAGGGCCCTGTGGGAGTGTTTTGGTTTTAATTGTCGTCATTTGTGTGGCAATTGGAAGAGATGCCTGGGTCCACCTGGGCTTGAACTCTGTTGTGATTCCCCTTAGAGACTGAGTTGTGGAACTGAGCTCAGAGAAGTATTGCCATGAATTGTGTTGAGATTTTTGGAGGCCACGCATGAGATTCGCCATTGGAAACTGAGATATAGGCCCAGGGTGACTTTCCACAGAGCACTGGGAATCTCAGCCAGGATATCACAAGATTTTATTTTGAAAGATTGTCAGCCATAGTTGAGAGTCAAAACACACATGGAATTCACATTGTAGACCTCAATGGGCCTGGCTTCATGTGACCTTTTGCCCACTCTTTGGGAAGCCTTGCCTGTGAGAGTTATCCAGACCTTTCATTGAAATGAGATTCCTCACCTTTTAATGGTTCCTGTATAAATTGAATCCCACAGTGCCTCCAACTTCATTATTGAAAAATATCTAGATAAATACCATGAATTTTTTGAAATTACCATGACCAGGTTGCACTGGAGAACCTCTGGATGTCCTGTTGCTGATCATGATTGTACCAGACAGTGCCTTGATTGACTGGGTTTCATGGAAAAAGTGTAGAACATAGATGCCAGAAAGTTGGAGCCTGCAGACTAGTGGGCCTAGAGCAGTGGAGTGTAGGTGTGTGAAAAAAACATTTCTGGTGGGGCCACGTGGATCTGCCATTCGCTTAGAAATCACTTGTGACTGACATGGTACAGCCAGCAGACTGTATGTAAAGGCATCTTATTATATGGAGAGGATTCCTGCCAATGCCCAGAATCAGGTTGCTATTGTCAAGTTGAAAAGCTATGTGGGATTGAAGCCCCACTGGTGCATTTTAGTAACCCACCACACGTGAGAGTACATCCTCCAGCACTGAGTCCCAGTAGAACTCCTTGTATTTCGTGAAGCCAATACCAAACTCACAGTGCAGCAGTAAAAAACACCACGAAAGTGGATAATGTCCAAATGGCTTTTCAGACAACACAGTTAGATACTTAGACCCCAGTGGCCAAAGTTTACCTACAAAGAGAGAATTCAGCACTGCTGCCTCATGTTCACTAGAAAATAAAAAACCATGTCATCCAGGTCACATAGATGGAGACCCAGAATTGATGGTCTCACTACAAAGGAAGGTAAAGCTCCTGACAACAACATATATTTTAACTGCCCAACCTCAGAGGCAGTTTCTCAAAAAGGCTAGCAGAGCTCCGTGTTTGTGGAGTGTTTACCCTCTCTCTTTTTGTAACCCGTTCTACCTCCTACAAGTTTGTGAACTCCTGAGCATTTTCCTTTCCACATATGTATTCACAGATTTTCTAACTTTTCTCCACTAATTGTGTCTTATTTGGGGCGAAGGTAATGTCAAAGCATTGTTCTGGATGAGAGTGGGAAGATTTTTGTGTAGCACATATTTGCATACACATTAGATTAATTTTCCTATTTTCCATTTGAAATACTGAATCCCTGAACCTACCCCATACCCTACTAGACTCTGACTACTAATCAAAATATGATGGAGAAAAAGAAACTTAACAGAATAGAAATACAGGCCTTTCATAGGAGTCATGGTGTATACTTGGACTTGCCTTCGGCTTTATCAATGGTATGTGTTATAAATCTAGTCAACTTTTCATTGTAATACTTCTCCATGAGTTTTTAAAATTAACACATATGTAAATTTCTGTCTCCCTTTCTCTGTAGCCTATTCATCACATGTATTTTTTAATGCATCTTTAGAATTCTACCTGGTATCACATGTACATTCTTGTGAGCTTGCTTATTTTGGAAGATACAAATTGTGAGAAGAGATCGCTCCCTCTAAATACTGATGGAACTGGAAATTCTACCTATGGGTGAATTTCCTAGATGAACAGTATTATGCATAAATAAATCTTCAGTAAAACGAATATTTTTGGATACGTGGATGATATCTATTTTATTATGATTTTCGAATGGCATATATATTGCTACATTTTAATGTCTGTGTATGTGAGTATCTAATTATCTATCTATCTATCTATCTATCTATCTATCTATCTAGATATAGATATCTACTCTTTAGATTTTCCAAAATATGAAATATATGTGTCTTATTATACACTTTCTAAATTCACTAATGTGTGTGTATGTGGATTTATAATCAAATTTTTACAAAATAATTCTTAGAAATATTCATCCACCTTAAATACATATTTATTTCCTAGTACTGAAAACTAAATTCAGTGAATGGTGCATACAAATCGTAATATTTCCACAGTGACTGACCCAGTTTCACATCAATGCAAGTAGACACCTATGGGACCATGATGTGTATTTTGAAGTTCATTTTTATTCAACACTGATACATTACTATTTCTGCAGTTTATGGACATTATAGGATATATCCTTTCATCCACAATTTCACAAATTTATAGGCATTTTGTTCACTTTCAATCACTTCCTACTTCAGAACACATGTATTCCTCCATGTTTCTTGACTGTTCTTTTCATAAGATTCTTTCCAAACACATTATTTTTGATTTCCATAATCATTTTTGAAGCAATACTCAGACACTCTTCATGATAAACCATAATGCTAATATTACCATTAGATGTATAACTGGTTAGAATGAATTTATGTATATCAATATAAAATTTCCTATATATTTTCAGATATCAATTCAATCCATTATTTAAAGTTTGAACCAGTTATATTATTTATTCACAGTATGGTCTATTAAGGCATCATCTCTATATTCATAGACCGATGGTATACCTATTTGTATCCCCAATACTAATTTATAAGTCTTTAAAATATTGCTTTAAGAATTGGTGGAAGAAATACTCTAGTCACCTGATATACATACACATTTTATCACAGTAATATTCCTGACACAAAATGCTACGGACACACTTATGATTGTACCAAAGCCTATATTGAAAGTGAGCATGTATTACTAACAACATCCAAGTCCTGATTAACTAATGATCTCAAATATCATTCCTATTGGTGACTACATATTTGTTTTTTCCTAAGATTAAATATTGAATCTGAACCCTGTTAAAAATGTCTTATCCTATCACTCACTTTGTACTTTGCCTGATTTCCTAATGCCTCTATTGATATGTGATTTCCTACACATTTTCCCCAGTTCATCACTGTGACTGACTCTTCAAATATTCTGACATTTACTTTCACTCTTTAACAAAAACCCTATATCTAAAGAACATTTGGTCCAATTCCTCGACTCACTGAAATGGGTTCTTCAAAGCCCTGCAGAGGGTAGCCCATAGGTGCTTGATTTTCTCATGACCCCAATTCACATAAAGAATCTATGCCCCACAGAGAGTAGGCCTCAAATTGGAGAAGTAGAGCAGTATTAATGGCAGGCCTATTTGATCACATCTGGTTCACAGGAAGGGTTTCCAGGCCACACTGAGTTTAGGCAAATAAGGGGCAAGTGAGCTTATTTTGGACACTTCCTTAGGCTACACCCCTCATGGAAACCTCCAGCAAGAGGTTATGATGAGAGTTTATATTGAAGAAGATGAGGGCCATGTGGGAGTGTTTTGGTTTAATTGTGGTCATTTGTGTGGTGGTTGGAAGAGATGACTGGGTCCGCATGGACTTCAACTCTGGAATGATTCCCCTTAGAGACTGAAATGAACTCAGAGAAGTATTGACATGAATTGTGTTGGGATTTTAGGAGGCCACACATGAGAGTTGCCCTTGGAGACTGAGATCTAGGCTCAGGATAGCTTTCCAAAGAGCACTGGGAATCTCAGGCAGGATATCACATGACTTTATTCAGAAAGACGTGGCAGCCATTGTTGAGAGTCAAAACACACATGGACCTCAATTGTAGACCTCAATGGGCCTGGCTTAATGTGACCTTTTGGCCACTCTTTGGGAAACCTTGCCTCTGAGAGTTCTCCCGAGCTTTAATTGAAATAAGCTTCCTCACCATTTCATGGTTCCTGAATAAATTGAAAGCCACAGTGCCTCCAACTTCATCCTTGAAAATTGGCTAGATAAATACCATGAATTTTTTAAATTTCCATGAACAGATGGCACTGGAGAACCTTTGGATATCTGTTTCTGATCATGAGTGTACCAGACATTGCATTGATTGACTGGGTTTCATGAAAATGGTGAGAACAGAGGTGCCAGAAAGTTGGAGCCTGCTGATTAGTGGGCCCAGAGTAGTGGTGGGCAGGTGTATGATAAAACATCTGTCTTCGGGACACGTGGTTCTGCCATTGGTTTCTGAATGACTTGTGACTGACATGTTGCAGCCAGCAGAACCTTACAAGTAAAGGGACCGTGTTATATGGAGAGGTTTCAGGGCAATGTTCAGAATCAGGTTGCTATGGACATGGGTGCAAGCTTTTTGGGATAGAAGCCTGGTTGGTGCATTCTCCTGCAGACCCTCACCCACTACACGTGAGAGTACTCCCTCTAGCACTGTGTCCCAGTTTTTCTCCTTGTATTACGTGAAGCCAATACCAAACTCCCAGTGCAGCAGTAAGAAACAACACGAAAAGTGGAGTATGACCAAATGGCTTCACAGATCACATGGTTAGACACTTAGACCCCAGTGTCCTCAGTTTACTAACAAAGGGAAAATTCAGAACTTCTTCCTCATGTTCAATAGCATATAAGGAACCATGTCATCCAGGTCACATAGATGCCGACCCAGGTTTGATGGTCTCAATACAAAGGAAGCTAAAGCTCCTGACAACAACAAATTTTTCAAGGGCCCAAACTCAGAGGCAGTTTCTCAAAAACTCATTAGGCCACCAGAGTTCCATGTTTGTGGAGTGTTTACCCTGTACCTTACTTTTGGAAATTCCTCTACCACCTCCAAGGTTGTGAACTCCTGAGCATTTTCTTTTCCAGATATATATTCACAGATTTTCAAACTCTTCTCCACTAATTGTGTATTACTTGTGGCGAAGGAAATATCAAGGCATTGTTTTGGAGGACAGTGGGAAGATTTTTGTCTAGCAAATATTTGCATACACATTAGATTTTCCTATTTTCCATTAGAAATACTGAATCCCTGTCACTAACCCATACCCTACTAGACTCTGACTACTAATCTTAATATGATGTAGAAAAAGAAACCTAACAGAATAGAAATACAGGCCGTACATAGGAGGCATGGTGTATACTAGGACTTGCGTTCTGCTTTATCAAGTGTATGTGTTATAAATCTAGTCAACTTTTTATTGTAATACTTCTCCATGAGTTTTTAAAGTTAACACATATGTACATTTCTGTCTCCCTTTCTCTGTAGCCTATTCATCTCATGAAATTTATTATGCATATTTAGTATCCTACCTGGTATCACACGTACATTCTTGTGAGCTTGCTGTTTTAGGATGATACAGATTGTGAGAAGAGATCACTGCCCCTAAATACTGATGGAACTGAAAATTCAACATATTGGTGAATTTCCTAGATGAACAGCATTATACATAAATCCATGCTCAGTAAAAAGAATATTTTTGGATATGAGGATGATATATATTTCATAATGAATTTTGACTGGCATACATATTACTACATTTTAATGTCTGTGTTTGTATCTATATATATGTATATATATATATTTTTTTCTCCAGAATATTCAAAATATGAAATATGTGTGTCTTATTATACACTCATTAATTTAACTCATGTTCCTATATGTGGATTTATAATCAAATTTTCACAAGATTATTCTCAGAAATATTCATCCACATGAAATACATATTTATTTCCCAGTACTGAAAACTAACTTTGGTGAATGGTGCTTACAAATCCTAATATTTGTACAGTAACTGACCCAGTTTAACATCAATGCAAGTAAAATCCTATGGGACATGATGTGTATTTTGAAGTTCATTTTTATTCAACACTGGTACATTACAATTTCTTCAGTTTATGGACATCATAGGATAATACTTTTCATCCACAAGTTCACAAATCTGTACGCATTTGGTTCACTTGCAATTACTTGCTGCTTCAGAACATATGTATTCCTCCATGTTTCTTGACTGTTCTTTGCATGAGATTATTTCCAAACATATTATTTTCGATTTCCATAATCATTTTTGAAGCAAAACTCCCACACTCTTCATCATAAACCATAATGCTAAAATTACCATTAGATGTATAACTGGTTAGAATGAACTTATGTATATCAATATAAGATTTCCTATATATTTTCAGATGTCAATTCAATCAATTATTTAAAGTTTGATCCAGTTATATTATTTATTTACAGTATGGTCTATTAAGGCATCATCTTTATAATCATAGGCACAGGGTACACGTACTTGTGTCCCCAATACTAACTTATCAGTCTTAAAATGTTGCTTTCAGAAATAGTTGAAGAAATACTGTAGTCACCTGATATACATTTACATTTCAACACAGTAATATTCCTGACAAAAAATGCAAAGGACACCCTTATGATTGTACCAAAGCCTAAATTTAATGTGAGCATGTATTAGTAACAACATCCATGTCCTGATTAGCTAATGATCTCAAATATCATTCCTATTGGTGACTACATATTTGTTTCTTCCTAAGATTATATATTCAAACTCAACCATGTTAAAAACATCTTATCCTATCACTCACTTTGTACTTTCCCTGATTTCTTATTGTCTCTATTGATATCTGCTTTCCTAAACATTTTCCCCAGTTCATCACTGTGACTGACTCATCACATATGCTGACATTTACATTCACTCTCTAACCAAAACCCTATATCTAAATAACTTTTCGAACTATCTCTTTTTGTCTGGACGATCTCTTCCTCATTCAGTCATCCAAGGTACAAGGTCCTATACCATTGTATATCGATTTATCTGAGACAACTTTGCGGAAATTATTCAAAGCTAAGTATCCCAATCAAGGGCCCAATGTTCATCTGGGTTTGAAATCTTTCCTAGATTTCTGTTTTCATACTTATATTACACCTATATATGCTTGTAATATCGGAGGTTCCCAATACCATTATTCATCTCACAGAATGATTTCTAACCCAAATCGAACATGCTATTAAACCTAACCATGCACTGTTCCCTCAATTTAACTTTATGAAGAGCAGGGTCAGAGTTGGTTTTATAATACAGGTAGATAGGGGATCTTCCACCTGTTGAGAACCTCAAGTTCCATGCAGAAATAAACCCTGGAGAAGATGTAGGCAGCTATGAAGAACCTGAGAGAGCAACAGATATCTTCCTTGGTAAAATACCTGGTCAGGATGAAGCGATGTGTCTGAATAAGCCTCTCTCTTCTTAATGTAGAGAAGATGGACCAAACCAGGTCTGTGTGGAGAGCTGTTAACATGTGCCTATGGTTGATATACCATTCTATCTTGTGAATGTGACACAGGAAGTAGGGGAAGCCTCTCTCTCATGGGACCCTTGGAAGCAAATGTTAGGATAAAGTGGTTGCCAAGATAGTGACCTCATTCAGTTCCTGAAGGAAGTGACCTACCTCACTTCCTTGGTGATGGAACTCTCTGAACTTGGGATCCAGGAAGCCAGGCACTCAGAGCCAGTCCCAGTCCCAGTCCCAGTGGGTTCACTTGTTTGGATTTACCAAGGACGGAGTCGGTCTTTCTTGGTACATACTGATGTGTGGATGGCTAAATGCCAGGAAAGCTCTGAAGAGGGGCCTTTCCTGAGAAAGCAGGTAGTGACTCACTGATTGATGCTGACAACTTTACAGAGTTGGTAAAGGAGACCTGATCTGAGACAGGAAAGTCCATTTCGAGGGAGAAGAGTAAGGCCCACCAGTCTGAGGACACTCTGGATAGTCACAGACCTACTTGGGTAATGGAGGTGCCTTTGTGGGTGTGGGTGTGAATTTGTAGTTTTGTATCATGTTCTGAGAATAGGTAGGAAAGGCAGTATGTTTGGTTTGGAGTGGACTGTTTTTGGTAAGTCATTTGACATGGCGAGTGTTTCTATGTTTGTGTTTCCCACTTTTTCCGTGGTTGTAGATATTAGAAAAGTGAATGCATCAATGGATGTGTCCTGTCTAGTAGAAAGCATCTCAGCACACATCCTGCCCAATTTATGAATGGACTGTGGCTTGCCTTATATGGGCAACACCTACTTCTTTCCTTAGTTCCTGTTTTCTTCCTGAATTCTGGCCACTCTCCAGAATAGGCTCATGTTTTTTTGTCCAAGATATGGACCTCTGTCGAGTTCTGTGACATGGCCATGTACTGGATAGATAAAGGGAATTGGGAGCATCTCAGAAAACTCGGATATCAGTGTGACCAGTAAAGTCTCAGTAGAGAAACGCTGCTTTGTGCCTTTTGCTAACCTACTGTTCTGTTGACCTGAATGTCAGGAAGGTCTTTTCCTCAGGCCACCAGTTTGTGAAGCCTGAAAAAAACTGCTTTCAATTGGAAATGAATGAGCATCACCTGTGGCTCTTTGCTTAATTGCTTTGGAAAGGGATGTGTCTGAATCATCCTTTCGGCTCTGAGAGAGGCTGTGGCTTTGATTTTCAGCACCTGATGGATCTAAAGAAAGATCCCATGTGTGCATCCAAAACCAAAATGGCAAAAAGATCAGTCATTGTGGATGAAGTCTCTTGCTTCCTCTGTTAGGTTCCTGACCTCCATCAAGTAAGTAGAGGGATCCTTTGAGACAAATGAGTTCTTCAAAGCCCTGCAGCAGTGCTTGGGTTCTCACATGACTCCAAATCACATAAAGAATCTATACCTCACAGTCAGTAGGCTTCAAAATGAAGAAACAGAGCAGTATTACTGGCAGGCCTATTTGATCAATCCTGGTTTACAGGAAGGGTGTCCAGGAAACCCTGACTTTAGGAAAATGAGGGGAAAGGGAACTTATTTTGGACACTGTCTTGGGCTGCGCCCCTTATGGAAACCTCCAGCCAGAGGTTATGATGAATGTCTACATGGAAGAAAATGAGGGCCATGTGGGAGTATTTTGGTTTTAATTGAACATATTATTAACCCTAACCATACACTGTTCCCTCAATCTAAGTGTTCAGAAAAGCAGGGAAAGATTTGGTCTTACAATACAGGAATGCAGGGGATCTTCCACATGCTGAAAACTTCAAAGTTCCATGCAGAAATGATCCCTGGAGAAGACGTAGGCAGCTATGAAGGACATGATAGAGCAAAAGGCATCTTCCATGGCAAACAACCTGGTCAGGATGAAGGGTTGTGTCTGAATCAGATTCTCTCTTCTTAAGGTAGAGGAGATGAACCAAACTAGGCCTTTGTGGAGAGCTGTTCCCAGGTGACTATGGTTTCTATACTATTCTAACTTGTGAAAGTGTCACAGGTAGTAGGGACATCCTCCATGTTATGAGACCTTAGGAAGCAAATGTTAGGACAAATTGGTTGCCAAGGCAGTGACCTCATTCAGTTACTAAAGGAAGTGACCTCACCTCACATCCTTGTTGATGGAACTCTCCAAATTTGGGTTCCAGGAAGCCAGGCACCAAGACCCAGTCCCAGCACCAGTTCCAGTGTTCTCACTTGTTTGGATTTTCCGAGGATAGAGTCAGTCTTTTGTGGTACCTACTTATGTGAGAATGGCCAAATTCCAGAAAAATTCTGAAGAGGGGCCCTTCTGGAGAAAACAGGTAGAGGCTCACTGCTGGCTCCTGAAAACTTCACAGAGTTGACCAAGGAGCCCAGATCTGAGACAGGACAGACCATTTCTGGGGAACATAGTATGGCCCTCCGGTCAGAGGACACTCTGGATAGTTCCAGACCTACTTGGGGGAAGGAGGTGCCTTTGTGGTTGTGGGTATGGGTTTGTGGTTTTTCCTTTTGTTCTGAGAATAGTTAGGAAAGGGGGTGTGTTTGGTTTGGAGTGGAGTGTTTCTAGTTAGTCCTTTGACAAGGCGAGTGTTTTTAGGTCTGTGTATCCCACTGTGTCCGTGGTTGTAGACTTTAGAAAAGAGAATGCCTCAATGGGTGTATCCTCTCAAGGAGAAAACTTCCCAGCATTCATCCGGCACAATTTATAAATGGAGTGTGGCTTGCCTTATCAATGGGCAACACCAACTATCTTCCTACGTTCCTGTTTTCTTCCTGAATTCTGGCCACTCTCCAGAATAGGCTCATGATTTTGTGTCCAATATATGAACCACTTCCAAGATCTGTGACATGGCCATGTACTGGATAGCTGAAGGGAATGGCAAGCATCTCAGAAAACTCAGATATCAGTGTAGTCAGTAAAGTCTCAGTGGAGAAACCCTGCTTTGGGCCTTTTGATTACCTATTGTTATGTTGCCCTGAATATCAGGAAAGTCTTTGTCTCAGGCCACCCCTTTGTGAAGCCTGAAGAAAACAGTTTTCACATGGAAATGAATTGGCATTACCTTTGTGTTTACAATAAAACCTTCACAGATTTGGCTCTCATTAAGTTAAAAATACTTTTAGATTGTATCTCAGTGTAAAAAGTAACATGGAACTGTACATATCTTATTGATAACAAGTCCAATTATAGAACACAAATGATATACATAAATCTCCAACATGTTTTTCTTTTAAGCCTAGAATTACCATACAACCTTAGAACACCAGCTTGATACAATGGTCTTTGGAAGCTTCTACCTTACAGACTTGTATACCTGGAAGATATGAACACATTAACACCATAATTACATTGATGTTTTTGTATTAAACAAGTTTAGATTTTAAAGAAATAACATGGCACAATTTTATAAAAACAGTACTTGTTTTACCAGCTGTTTAATTTTTTAAGATTACTTGCTCAAAACTTACACATATAACCAAGTTACACACACCTTTTTTTATTATTTACTTAAACCCTTTTAATTACTTAATCATATAGACTCTCTTATCCAGAAACACGTTTTTCCTCTATTAGATCTATATCTGGAACCTTTTAGTTTCTCTTTTTCATCTACTAACCTCTTTCTGTTCACATTTCAATACAATACTTGTAAATTTCTGAATTTAGGCAGATTATTTTATAGACATCTACATTTTATTAGGGCCTTTTTGAAAACCTAGAAAACTTATAGGCCTAATTTTAAAGACATCTTTATTTTTATCTGTTTACCCAATTTGAATTAAAACATATGAATCACGTGAATCAAACACATTTGGATACATTCTAAATTTTTCATGAGTGCTCCTCATCTGTCAATTGTCATATCACTGCATGATATATGGACATACACACATACAGACATACCAACATACAACACGTAACACAAATGTAACACATAACACAATAGTAAAAGCCTTGTAGCTTTTTCAGGTGAAATCTCCATTGAAATGCTAAAAACTCCAGAGTCGATCAAAAATAGAACTGATCAGAAAACAT
The DNA here is from genome assembly GCF_048772815.1 of Callospermophilus lateralis. Taxonomy (NCBI): domain Eukaryota; kingdom Metazoa; phylum Chordata; class Mammalia; order Rodentia; family Sciuridae; genus Callospermophilus; species Callospermophilus lateralis. The sequence goes on along the minus strand of NW_027515754.1, from coordinate 632,079 downwards.
TAACCCATCAGCAGAATCAAGATCATGAGCTCAAAAAAACATACAGAATCTAAGAAAAGCAAGAGTCCTAAAAAAGATGACTGGCCAGTAATTAGTAAATACCGTATAATATAATTTTTTGGTTAGGTCTAGTTTGAGTTCAGGTAAAAAGACACATTTACTCTTTTTTATCTGTCTCCTGCTGAGTGCTGCAGGCTTCTTTTATTTGCATATCAACTTAAGTCCTGGCTGAGGTCTGGAAAACTGAAAAGACTGGAATTCGTAGCAGAAACCTCAGTCCTAAGGCATTTTAGCTATAAGTCATAATTTCCAGGTTTGGATGTTGAAAATTTTGATGCAAGTTTAAGATGTAATTCTCAAAATTTTATATCTTTAGATTTTTCTACACTAGAAAAACTTGCTCACACAAAACTGAAAATAGGATCATTTTTTGATAATATTAAAGCCACCATCAGAAGAAGTTTCTATAGGATCGTTAAGCCCCTTTCTTTGTTATGAAGTTTCTAATAGTTTTAAGTTACATTAAATTGGCTGAAAAATTTTTAAAAAGAACCACACACTACCATGTGTATCCGAAATTAAGCTTTAAAAATTTCCAAGACTGTTGCTAATTAATGTCATTTCAATAAGCCAGACCAACGTTTTAATTTAGTACCATTTTTTAAAATCTTACACACTGATGGGAATAGATACCATATCATAATTTATTATCTCTTCCCAAGTTAATGCACTGGTATATCTAGTGAAATTTTTTCAGGCTGCCTAGTTCAAAATTAAAACTCTTTAATTATTTTTTATCCTAAGTATTTAAGTTTCCTAGCATGAACTACCTGAAATCAAACTAAACAATTGTTTAAACCCAACTTTTAACTGTAACATAGTGCAATGCTTTAGAAACCCATTTAGATACGAGATGGTTAAAATGAAAAAAAATCATTTTTAGATACACATTCACCCTAGATCATCCCCAAGAAACAATCTATAATATCAACATATTAATGCATTCATTGTCCCTTTTGTTAAGTAAACAGAGGTGGAGAAATCCTTAAAGTGCACGTAAGGAATAAGGGAGTTCCCCACAGCAAAATGGCTCTGTCAGCTGCTGGGAGTCCCTTAGCCTCACCATTTACTTACAGGATTAGTTCCTCTGGTTTGCTTTGACCCCAGGCACCAGGCATATTCTATGTCTCCCAACTTTGCAGTAGTCAGCTCCCAAAAATTTCATCCTCTGCTTGCAGTTGTTTTGAGTGCTAGGCTTCCCCAAGAGGGCAGAGTGGGGTTTATTTAAAGTCCCCTCTGGGGTGTCAAAATTTATGACTGAAGGCTTGGTTCCCATCCCAAAGCCAATTAATGCCAATTTAATAATGAGGACAGGGTTTTGAGAAAAGTTTAAGCGAGATATCAATGTTCTTTGACCCCAGACATTTCCCTCTGCAGTGGGCATGCTCAAGCCTACTACGGGAAGAAAAGAAATCACTGCTTCCGTAATCTTGCTTAACAAAGGGGAGTAAAGTTTATCAAAGTTCTTTAAAACACAGCTAAGAGAGGTGCAAAAGGTGATAACAGAAAAACTGGCGGTTCTATTGACTTTTGGTCCCTCACAGGAGAAGCATTAGTTTAAAATTTAGCTAAAGTAACTTCCACATATGTAAGGCAGGTTGGAACTCGGGACTCTGCATCGGTCCAAACAATGCCATCACATTTAACAGAAACACAGATAAAAAGACACACAAAGACCATCATGCAGCTCCCGTTTGTTCACAACCCCAAGATCTACAATCTTGTGACTCAGGGAGAATGGAGGGAAGAGGGGAAGGAGTAGAAGGTTTGAGTGATAGGATCCTGGGTGATGGTGTCGGATTGGAGGCAGGGACCAGGAAAGGCTTCAAGGACAGAGGCATGGAATGGCTTTGTCCCATAATGAGAGTTTCTCAAACAGAGACAAGGACAATACAAACGTGACACAAACATGTACACACAGGTAACATTTAACACGAGTTCAGAAGTAAAGATTAGAACCTAGTAACTGGCAAAACCTGATGGGTTAGACCACAAAGCCAGACAGTGAATTCAACCTGAGAGAAAAAAGTAGCCAGCAAGATATGATGGGTTGGCAGCAGAGTCACCTAATGTGGGCTCATCCGTCCCTCCTCACCTAATGAGGGCACATCCATCACTCCCTGAGTCCTCCAAGGCATCCCTTGCAAGGACGTGGTCTGTGGCTTTAGGACACGTTTGTCCACCACTGACAGGGGGAACTTACGTTCTCCGCTGGCAGCGACTCTGCCAACCCAAACCAAAAACGGAAAAAGGGAACCTGAACAAAAAGCTCTGAGTGATCGCAAGGAAAAATGGAAAGAAGCGCCTTACTTACCCCCAGAGGGGTCTGTTGGGGTGTCCTTGTCCTATGCTGCGTGATTCCCGGCCAACGCACCAAATGTAAGGATCCGGTGAACGTCGGAGGAAGAGACCACCAAGAGACCGCGGCTCATGCAACAGAAAAAGGCGTTCATTGAGGATCCAATCCAGCATGCTGGGGCTACGTGCTCACTCAAGAAGGGAGAGCAGCCCAGAGCCCCGAGCAGGGGTTGAGCAGTGCTTAAGTACACTTTTTGGGGAGGGCGGGACTTTACATATATCACAGTCTCCTTTAAGAAATCAACATACACCGCAGAAAAATCAAACAACAATTCCTAAACATGATTAGTTCATTCATTGGCAGGAACAGGTGAGGCAGGAGTGATAGGTCAGTTCTAAAGCGAGGTACACATTCAAACAGATTGCTTTAGGCCTTGCAATGCCTATGTGCCAGGCCACACAGGGTCCTAGGTTATTAAATAACCAGGCGGTCAGGGGGAATATTTACTGGGCAGTCGGGAATTGTACTACAAGCTACAGGAATTTCAGGTTTTGCATGTAGCATAGGAACTTGACAATACCTGGTCCTTTACATTTTAACTCAGGCCTTGCAGCTTAGAAACTTTACAAAACCCAGTCTTTTACACTTCAACTTTTACACTTTAATTTCAATTTATTTTACCCTTTCAGATCACTCCTGGTGCACAAGAAGGGTGTCCAAGCCACCCTGAATTTAGGCAAATGAGTGGCAAGGGAGCTTATTTGGGACACTGTCTTGGGCTGTGCCCCTCATGGAAACCTCCAGCCAGATGTTATGATGAGTGCCTTTATAGAAGAAGAGGAGGGCCATGTGAGAGTGTTTTGGTATTAATTGTGGTCATTTGTGTGACGGTTGGAAGAGATGAGTGGGTCCACCTGGGCTTGAATTCTTGTGTGATTCCCCTTACAGACTGACTTCTGGAACTGAACTCAGAGAAGTATTGCCATGAATTGTGGTGATATTTTAGGAGGCCAAGCATGAGAGTCGCCCTTGGAAACTAAGATCAAGGCCGAGGGTGGATTTCAATAGAGCACTGAGAATTTCAGCCAAGATATCCCATGATTTTATTCTTAAAGACTTGGTAGCCATAGTTGAGAGTCAAAACACACATGGACCTCACATTGTAGACCTCAATGGGCCTGGCTATATCTAACCTTTTGGTCACTCTTTGGGAAGCCTTGCCTATGAGAGTTCTCCAGAGTTTCATTCAAATGAGCTTCCTCAACATTTAATGGTTCTTGAAACCCACAGTGCATACAAACACAATAGAAATACAAGCAGTTCAGAAGAGGCATGGTGTATAGTTGGACTTGCCTTTTGCATTATGTAGGGTAGGTGTTATAAATCTAGTTAATTTTTAATTGAAATAGTTCTCTTTGTGTTTTTTAAGTTAATAAATATGTGAATTCCTCTATCCCTTTCTCTGTAGCCTATTCATCACATGTATTTTTATATAAACATATAGAATCCTACCTGGTATCACATATACATTCTTGTGAGGTGGCTGACATGGCAGATACAAATTATGACAAGAGATCACTCCTCCTAAACGCTATTGGATCTTAAAATTCAACCTAAGGGTAACCTTTCTAGTTGAACAACATTATTCATAAATCCATGTTCAGTAAAATTAATATTTTTGGATCTGTGGACGATATATATTTCATCATGAATTTCAATTGGCATATATATTGCCACTTTATAATGTCTGTGTGTGTTTTGCTCTTTGCTTAATTGCTTTGGAAAGGGATGTGTCTGAATCAGCCTCTTGGCCCTGTGTGAGGCTGTGGCTTAGATTTTCAGCACCTGATGGATCTAAAGAAAGATCCCATGGGTGCATCCCAAACCAAAATGGCCAAAAGAGCAGTTATTGTGGATGAAGACTCTCACCTTCTTCTCTAAGATTCCTGACATCCATCAATTGAAAATAGGGATCCTTTGGGTCAAATGAGTTCTTTAAAGCCCTGCAGAGTTTAGCCCATAGGTGCTTGGGTTTTCTCATGAATCCAGTTTACATAAAGAATCTAAACCCCACAGTCAGTAGGCATCAAATTGGAGAAGCCAAGGAGTATTAACGGCAGGCATATTTGATCACTCCTGGTTCACAGTCAGGATTTCCAGGCCACACTGACTTTAGGCAAATGAGGGGCAAGAAAGGTTATTTTGGACACTGTCTTGTGCTGTGCCCCTCATGGAAACCTCCATCCAGATGTTATGATGAGTGTCTACATGAAATAAGATAAGGGGCATGTGGGAGCATTTTGTTGTGAATTGTGGTAATTTGTTTGGCGCTTGGAACAGATGACTGGGTCCACCTGGGCTTGAACTCTGGTATGATTCCCCTTAGAGACTGAATTCTGGAAGTGACATAAGAGAAGTATTGTCATGAATTGTGTTTGGATTTTACTAGGCCATGCAACCAACATCTCAGGTATTAATTGTGGTGCAGGGAGATCTAGGTGCAGGGTGGCTTTGCCCACAGCACTGGGAATCTCAGCCTGGATATCACATGATTTTATTCTGAAATTCTTTAAAGCCACAGTTGAGAGTCAAAACACATATGGACCTCACATTGTATACCTCAATGGGCCTGACTTCATGTGACCTTTTGGCCACTCTTTGGGAAGCCTTGCCTGTGAGTGTTCTCAAGATCTTTCATTGATATGAGCTTCTTCAACATTTAATTGTTCCTGAATGAATTGAAACCCACAGAGCCTCCAACTTTATCCTCGAAAAATGGCTTGATAAATACCATGAAATTTTTGAAATTCCCATCACCAGGTGGCACTGGAAAACTTTTGGATGTCCTGTTGCTGATCATGAGTGTATCAGACAGTGCCTTGACTGAGTGGGTTTCATGAAAATTGTGTAGAACAGTGATGCCAGTAAGTTGGAGCCTGTTCATTAGTGGGCCTAGAGCAGTGGTGTGAAGGTGTGTGAAAAAACATGTGTGTTGGGGCATGTGGATCTGCCATTGGCTTCCAATTGCCTTGTGATTGACAGGGTACAACCAGCAGACCCTTATATGTAAAGGCATCTTGTTATATGGATAGGTTTCTGGGCAATGTTCAGAATCAGATTGCTATGGACAAAGGGGCAACCTATGTGGGACAGAATCCTGGTTGGTGCATTCTCATGCAGACCGTGTCCCTCCACACGTGACAGAACTCCCTCCAGCACTGTGTCCCAGTTGAACTCCTTGTATTTCATGAAGCAAATACCAAACTCCCAGTGCACCAGCAAGATACAGCACGAAAATTGGAGGATGACCAAATGGCTTCACAGTCAACCCGGGGAGACACTTACACCCCAGTGGCCATAGTTTAACTACAAAAAGAGTATTCAGCACTGCTGCCTCATTTTCATTGGAAAATTAGAAACAATGTCCTTCAGGTCACATATTTGCACACCCAGATTTGATGGTCACACAACAAAGGAAGCTAAAGCTCCTGACAACAACATGTATTTTAAGAGCCCAACCTCAGAGAGTTTCTCAAGAAGTCTTTACACAAGCAGAGCTCAATGTTTGTGGAGTGTTTACCCTGTCCCTTACTATTGGAAACTCCTCTACCACCTACAAGTTTGTGAACTCCTGAGCATTTTTTATTCCTGATATGTATTTACAGATTTTCTAACTTTTCTCCTTTATTGTATCTTACTTGGAACTAAGGTAATGCCAAGGCAATCTTCTGAATGAGAGTGTGAACATTTTTGTGTAGCACATATTTGCATACCCTTTAGAGTCATTTTCCAATTTTCCATTCGAAATACTGAATCCCTGACACTAACGCATACCCTAATAAACTCTGACTACTACTCCTAATATGATGGAGAAAAATAACACAAACAGAATAGGAATACAAGCAGTTCAGAGGAATCATGGTGTATAGTTGGACTTGTTTTTTGCATGATTAATTGTAGGTGTTATAAATCTAGTCAATTTTTAATTGAAATAGTTCTCCATGTGTTTTTAATGTTAACAAATATGTGAATTCCTCTCTCCCTTTCTCTGTAGCCTATTCAGCACATGTATTTTTAAATGCACATATAGAACACTACCTGGTATCACACCTACATTCTTGTGAGGAGGCTAATTTGGCAAATACAATTTGTGAGAAATGATCACTCCTGTTAAACTCTGTTGGAACTGAAAATTTAACCTAGGGGTGTGTTTCCTAGAAGAACAACATTATACATAAATCCATGTTCTAAAAGAAATAATTTTGCATCTGTGGAAGATATATATTTCATGATAAATTCCGATTGCTAATTTATTGTCTCTGTGTGTTTTTTTTGTATATATATATATATATATACACTCTCCAGATTTTTCAAAATATGAAATATATGTGTCTTATATACACTCACTAAATTCATTCATGTTCATGTATATGGATTTATAATCAACTTTTCACAAGATCATTCTCAGAAATATTCATCCACCTGAAATACATATTGTTTGCAGTACTGAAAACTAACTTCAGTTAATGTTGCATACAAATACTAACACTTCTACAGTAACTGACACAGTTTAACATCAATGCAAGTACATTCCTATGTGACATGATATGTATTTTGAAATTTATTTTAATTCAACACTGGTACATTACTATTTCTTCAATTTGTGCACATCATAGGATATATATTTCATCCACAAGTTAGCAAACTTATAGGCATTTGTTTCACTTTCAATCACTTCCTGCTTCAGAACACATGGATTCTTCCAGGTTTCTTGACTGGTCTTATCATGAGACTTCTTTCCAAATACATTATTTTTGATTTCCTTTATCACTTTTGAAGCAAAACTGACACTCACTTCATGATAAACCATAACTATAATATCACCATTAGATGTATAACTGTTTGGAAGGAATGATTTCATATCAATATAGTATTTCTTATATATATTCTGATATCAGTTTAATCCATTATTTAAAGTGGAACCAGTTATATTATTTATTCACTATATGGTCTATTCATGCATTATCTCTATATTCATAGACACAGGGTACACCTCTTAGTATGCCCAATACTAATTTATTCGTCTTCTAAATACTGCTCCCAGAAATGGTGGAAGAAATACTCATGTCACCTGATCTACATATGCATGTTACCACAGTAATATTCTGGACACAAAATGCAAAAGTCACACGTATGATTGTACCAAAGCCTAAATGGAAACTGAACATGGATTACTAAAAACATCCATATCCAGGTTGCCTAATGCTCTCAAATGTCAATCCTATTGGTGACCACATTTTTGTTTCTTCCTAAGATTATATATTCAACCTCAAAACTGTTGGAAATGTCTAGTTTTTTCACTCACTTTATACTTTGCCTGATTTCCTAATGTCTCTATTGATATCTACTTTCCTACATATTTTTCCCAGTTCAACATTGTGACTGACCCTTCACATGTGCTGACATTGACATTCACTCTCTAACCAAAACCCTATTGCTAATGAACTTTGGTCCAAATCCTATACTCTATCTTCTTCCGAAACATACTGACTATCTTCCTGATCCTATCGACTATCCCTTTTTGAGTGGATGTACTCTACTACATTCAATCATCCGAGGTACAAGGTCCTATGCCATTGTATATCGATTTTTCTGAAAAATGTATGCAGAACGTAATTCAAAGCTACGTGTGCCAATCTATTGCCCAATGCACTTCTGAGCTTCAAACCTTACCTAGATTTCTGTTTCCATACTTATATTTAACCACTATATTTCTATATATTGCAGGTTCCCAATACCATTATTCATCCCGCAGAATGATTCCTAACCCAAATCGAACCTGTTATTAACCCTAACCATACACTGTTGCCTCAATCTAACATTACAAAAGAGCAGGGACAGGGCTATTCTTTCAATAAGGGATGTAGGTGATCTTCCAACTGCTGAGAACCTCAAAGTTCGATGTAGAAATTATCCCTGGAGAAGATGTAGGCAGCTATGAAGGACCTGAATGAGCAAAAGCCATCTTCCATGGCAAACAACCTGCACAGGACGAAGGGATGTGAATGCATCAGACTCTCTCTTCTTAATGTAGAGAGAAGATGGACCTAACCAGGCCTTCGTGGAGAGCTGTTCCATGGTGTCTATTTTGATATACCATTCTAACTAGTCAAATTGTCACAGGAAGTAGGGGCACCCTCCAACTCATGGGACCATTGTAAGCAATTGTTAGGACAAAGTTGTTGCCAAGGCAGTGGCCTCATTCAGTTCCAAAGAAAGTGACATACCTCATTTTCTTGGTGATGGAACTCTCTGAAATTGGGATGCAAGAAGCCAGGCACCAAGAGCCAGTCCCAGTCCCAGTCCCAGTGGGCTCACTTGTTTGGATTTACCAAGTACAGAGTCAGACCTTCTTGGTACCTACTGATGTGAGGATGGCCAAATGCCAGTAGAGCTCTGAAGAGGGGCCTTTCTTGAGACAGCAGGTTGTGGCTAACCACTGGCTCCTCCCAGAATAACAGAGTTGGCCAAGGAGACAAGATCTGAGACCGGACAGGCCATTTCGAGTGGAACATAGTATGGCCCACCAGTCAGAGGACACTCCAGATAGTTAAAGACCTATTTTGGGGAAGGAGGTGCCTTTTTGGTTGTGGGTGTGAGTTTGTGGTTTTGTTTCATGTTCTGAGAATAGGTAGGAAAGGTGGTTGGTTTGGTTTGGAGTCGACTTTTTCTAGTAAGTCTTTAGACAAGGCGAGTGTTTCTATGTCTGTGTAGCCACTGTGTCCGTGGTTTTAGACATTAGAAACGAGAATGCATCAATGGAGGTGTCCTGTCTAGTAGAAAGATTCACAGCATTCATCCTGCACAATTGATTAATGGACTGTTGCTTGCCTTATGGATGGGAAACACCTACTAACTTCCTAAGTTGCTGTTTTCTTCCTGAATTCTGGCCACTCTCCAGAATAGTATCATGGTTTATTGTCCAAGATATGTACCACCTCCAAACTCTGTGACATGGCCATGTCCTTGATAGCTGAAGGGAATGGGAACATCTCAGAAAACTCAGATACCAGTGTGACCAGTAAAGTCTCAGTGGAGAAACCCTGCTTGGCTCCATTTGCTTATCTATGTTTCTGTTGCCTTGAATGTCAGGAAGGTCTTTGCATCAGGCCACCCCTTTGTGAAGCCTGAAGAAATAGTTTTCAAATGGAAATGAATGGGCATCACCTGTGGCTCTTTGCTTAATTGCTCTGGAAAGGGATGTGTCTTAATCAGACACTAGGCCCTGTTTGAGGCTGTGGCTAAAATTCTCAGCTCCTGATAGATCTAAAGAAGATCCCATGTGTGCATCCAAACCAAAATGGCAAAAAATCTGTCATTGTGGATGAAGTCTCTTGACTTCTTCTGTTTGGTTCCTGACCTCCATCAAGTGAGAATAGGGATCCTTTGGATCAAATGAGTTCTTCAAATTCCTGCAGAAATGCTTGGGTTGTCTCATGATGCCAAATCACATAAAGAATCTATACCTGACAGTCAGTAGGCCTCAAATTGGAGAAGCAGAGCAGTATTTATGGCAGGCCTATTTGATCACTCCTGGTTCATAAGAAGGGTGAACAGGCCACCCTTACTTTGGACATATCAGGGGCAAGGGTGCATTATTTGGACACTGTCTTGGGCTGCGCCACTCTTGGAAACCTGCAGCCAGAGTTAATGATGAGTGTTTATATGGTTAAAGATAAGGGCAATGTGGGAATGTTTTGGTTTCAAATGTGGTCATTTTTGTGGCGTTTGGAATAGATGACTGGGTCCACATGGGCTTGAACTCTGGTGTGATTCCCCTTAGAAACTGAGTTCTGAAACTGACCTCAGAGAAGTATTGCCATGAGTTGTGTTGGGATTGTAGGAGGCCATGCATAAGAGTCGCCCTTGAAACCTGAGATCTAGGCCCAGGAAAGCTTTCAACAGAGCACTGAGAATCTCAGCAAGGATATCACATGATTTTATTCTGAAAAACTTGGCAGCCACAGTTAAGAGTCAAAACACACAAGGACCTCACATTATAGACCTTAAAGGGCCTTTCTTCATGTGACCTTTTGGGCACACTCTGGGAAGCCTTGCCTGTGAGAGTTCCTCAGAGCTTTCATTGAAATGAGCTTCCTCACCATTTAATGGTTCCGGGATGAATGGAAACCCCAAAGTGCCTTCAACTTCATTCTTGAAAAATGGATAGATAAATATCATAAAATTTTTGAAATTCCCAATGACCAGGTGGCACTGGATAACCATTGGATGTCCCATTGCTGATCATGAGTGTACCAGACAGTGCCTTGATTTACTGGGTTTCTTGAAAATGGTGTAGAACAGAGATGCCAGTAAGTTAGAGCGTGCTGAGTAGTGGGGGTAGAGCAGTGGTGTGCAGGTGTGTGATAATACATCTGTGGTGTGGCCATGTGGATATTACATTGGCTTCCAAATTGCTTGTGACTGACTTCGTGCAGCCAGCAGACCATTATATGAAATGCCATCTTGTAATATGGAGAGGTTTCAGGGCAATGTTCAGAATCAGGTTGGTATGGTCAAGGGGGCAAGCAATGTGGGATAGAAGCCAAGTTGGGGCATTCTCCTGCAGACCCTGACCCACCACATGTTACAGGACTCCCTCCAGCACTGTTTCCCAGTTGAATTCCTTGTATGTCGTGAAGCAAATACAAAACACCCAGTGCAGCAGCAAGAAACACCAGGAAAAGTGGAGGATGACCAAATGGCTTCAAAGTCCACATGGGGAGACACTTAGCCCCCAGTGACCACAGTTTAGCTACAAAGAGTGAATTCAGCACTGCAGCCTCATGTTCATTGGAAAATAAGAAACCATGTCCTCCAGGTCACATAGATGCAGACCAAACTTTGATGGTCTCACTACAAAGGAAGTTAAGCTCCTGACAACAACATATATTTCAACTACCCAAACTCAGAGGCAGTTTCTCAAGAAGTCTTTGGGCCAGCATAGCTCCATGTTTGTGGAGGGTTTACACTGTCCTTTACTTTTGGAAACTGTTCTACCACCTCCATAGTTGTGTAATGCTGAGCATTTTCCAGTCCAGATATGTATTCACATATTTTCTAACTCTTCTCCTCTAATTGTGTCATACTAGGGGCGAAGATAATTTCAAGGCATTCTTCTGGATGAGAGTGGGAATATTTTTTGTAGCACATATTTTCATGCATATTAGATTCATTTTCCTATTTTCTACTTGAAATACTGAATCCCTGACACTAACCCATAACCTACTATACTCTGACTACTAATCCTAATATGATGGAGAAAAATAACTCAAACAGAATAGAAATACAAGCATATCAGAGGAGGCATAGTGTATAGTTGGACACGGCTTTTGCGTGACAAAGTGTTGGTGTTATAAATCTAGTCAATTTGTAATTGATATAGTTCTCCATGTGTTTTTAAAGTTAACAAATATGTGAATTCCTCTCTCCCATTCTATGTAGCCTATTCAGCACATCTATTTTTATATGCATATATAGAATCCTACCTGGTATCACACGTACATTCTTGTCAGGTGTCTGACTTGGCAGATACAAATTGTGAGAAGTGATCACTCCTCCTAAACACTGTGGGATCTGAAAATTCATCCTCTCTGTGAGCTTCCTAGTTGAACAATATTATACATAATTCCATGTTCAGGAAAATGAATATTTTTCGATCTGTGGATGATATATATTTCATGATGAATTTCGATTGGCATATATACTACTACTTTTTAATGTGTGTGTGTGTGTCTGTGTGTGTATACACACTCCAGATGTTTTAAAATATTAAATATATGTGTCTTATTATACACTCCTTAATTTCATTCTAGTTCATGTATGTGGATTTATAGTCAACATTTCACAAGATTATTCTCGGAAATATTCAACCACCTGAAATACTATTTGTTTCCTATTACTGAAAATTAACTTCAGTGAATCGTGAATACAAATCCTAATATTTCTACAATAATTGACCCAGTTTCTCATTAATGCAAATAGATTCCTATGGGACATGATGTGTATTTTTATGTTCATTCTTATTCACCACTGTTATTTTACTATTTCTTCAGTTTATGCACATTATAAGATATATATTTCATCCACAAGTTACAAAATTATAGGCATTTGTTTCACTTTCAATCATTTTCTGCTTCGAAACACATGTATTCCTCCATGTTTCTTGACTGGTCTTCTCATGAGACTTCTTTCCAAATACATTATTTTCGATTTCCATAATCACTTTTGAAGCAAAACTCACACACCCTTCATGATAATCCATAACCCCAATATTACCATTAGATGTATAACTGGTTGGAATGAATGATTTTGTATCAATATAATATTTCTTATATATTTTCAGATATCAATTCAATCCATGATTTAAAGTGAAACCAGTTATATTATTTATTCACTGTACAGTCTATTCATGCTTTTTCTTTATATTCATAGACACAGGGTACACCTCTTTGTAAACCCAATACTAATTTATACGTCTTCAAATTATTGGTCTCAGAAATGATGGAAGAAATACTCATGTCACCTTATCTACATATACATTTTATCACAGTAATATTTGGACACAAAAAGAAAAGGTCACACTTATGTTTGTACCAAAGCCTAAATGTAAAGTGAATATGGATTACTAAAAACATCCATGTCCAAGTTGCCTAATGCTCTCAAAAATCAATCCTATTTGTGACAATATATTTGTTTCTTCCTAAGATTATATATTCAAATTCAACCCTGTTGAAAACATCTAATCCTTTCTCTCACTTTATACTTTTCCTGATTTCATAATGTCTCTATTGATTGCTTTCCTACATATTTTCCCCAGTTCATCATTGTGACTGACTCTTCACATGTGCTGACATTTCCATTCACACTCTAATCGAAACCCTATTGCTAAGAAACTTTTGTTCCAAATCCTATACTCACTCTTCCTCCTAAACCTACTGACTATCTTCCTAATCCTACCTATTAACGCTTTCTGACTGGATGTTCTCTTCTACATTCAATAATCCAGGGTACAGGGTCTTATGCCATTGTGTATCGATCTCTCTGAGACATCTCTGCAGAACATAATTCAATGCTAAGTATCACAATCCCTTGATCCCAATGCTAAGTATCACAATCCCTTGAAGCCCAATCCCCTTCTGGGCTTCAAATTTTACTTAGATTTCTGTTTTCCTACATACATTTCACCTCATTATTCTTGTACAATTATTCATCCAGCAGAATAATTTCTAACCCAAATCGAACATGTTATTAACCCTAACCATACACTGTTCCCTCAATCTAACTTTACAGACGAGCAGGGACAGAGTTGGTCTTACAATATAGGAATGTAGGGGATCTTCCACCTGCTGAGAACCACAAAGTTCCATGCAGAAATGATCACTGGAGAAGATGTAGGCAGCTATGAAGGACCTGAGAGAGCAAAAGTCATCTTCCCTGGCAAACAACATGGTCAGAATGAAGGGTTGTTTCTGAATCAGCCTCTCTCTTTTTAATGTAGAGAAGATGGACCAAACCAGGCCTGTGTGGAGAGCTGCTCCCGGGTGCCTATGGTTGATATAGCATTCTAACTTGTGAAAGTGTCACAGGAAGTAGGGGCAGCCTCTTTCTCATGGTAGCCTTGGAAGCAACTGTTAGGACAAAGAGGTTGCCAAGGCAGTGATCTGATTCAGTTCCTGAAGGAAGTGACCTCACATCACTTCTTTGGTGATGGAACTCTCTAAACTTGGGATCCAGGAAGACAGGAACCCATAGCCAGTCCAGTCCCAGTCCCAGTGGTCTCCTTGTTTGGATTTACCAAGGACACAGACATTCATTTTTGGTACCTACTGATGTGAGGATGTCCAAAACGCAGGAAAGCTCTGAAGAGGAGTTTTTCCTGAGAAAGCAGGTAGTGGCACACTGCTGGCTCCTGACAAATTCACAGAGTTACACAAGGAAAGCAGGTCTGAGACAGGAAGGCCATTTATTTGGAACATACTATGGCCCACGAGTCAGTGCAAACTCCAGATAGTCACAGACCAACTTGGGGGAAGGAGGTGTCTTTGTGGGTGTGGGTGGGGATTTGTGAATTTGTCTCATGTTCTGAGAATAGGTAAGAATGGCGGTTTGTTTGTTTTGGCGGGACCTGTTTGTAGTAAGTCGTTTGACAAGGCATGTGTTTGGATATCAGTGTATCCCACTGTGCCCCTGGTTGTAGACATTAGAAAAGAAAATGCATCAATGGATGAGTCCTGTCTAGTTGAAATCTTCTCAGCATTCATCCTGCCCGATTTATGAATGGACTGTGGCTTGTATTATAGATGGGCAACACCTACTATCTTCCTAAGTTCCTGTTTTCTTCCTGAATTGTGGGCACTCTCCAGAATAGACTGATGGTTTTGTGTCCAAAATATGTACCACCTCCAAGCTCTGTGACATGGCCATGTACTACATAGCTGAAGGGAATGGTGAACATCTCAGAAAACTCAGATATCAGTGTGACCAGGAAAGTCTCAGTGGAGAAACCCTGCTTTGGGAATTTTGCTTACCTATTGTTCTGTTGCACTGAATGTCAGGAACATCTTTGCCTCAGGCCACCCCTTTGTGAAGCATGAAGAAAACAGTTTTCAAATGGAAATAAATGGGCATCACCTGTGGCTCTTTGCTTAATTGCTTTGGAATGGGATGTGTCTGATTCAGGCTCTTGGCCCCCTGTGAGGCTGTGGCCCAGATTCTCAGAACCTGAGGGATGTAAAGAAAGATCTCTTGTGTATCCAAAACCAAAATGGCCAAAAGAGCAGTCATTGTGGATGAAGTCTCTCGAATTCTTCTAAGGATCCTGACCTCCATCAAGTGAGAATCAAGATCTTTTTGCTCAAATGAGTTTTTCAAAGCCCTGAAGAGGCTAGCCCAGAGGTGCTTGGTTTTTCTCATGACTCCATTTAACATTAAGAATCTAAACCCAAGAGTCAGTAGGCCTAAAATTGGAAAATCGAAGCAGTATTAACAGCAAGCCTTTTTGATCACTCATGGTTCACCGGAAGGGTGTCCAGGCCACCATGACTTTAGGCAAATGAGGGGCAAGGGAGCTTATTTTGGATACTGTCTTAGGCTGTGCAACTCATGAAAACCACCAGCCAGTGGTTATGATGTGTGTCTATATGGAAGAAGATGAGGGCCATGTGGGAGTGTTTTGGTTTTAATTGTGGTCATTTGTGTGGCATTTGGAAGAGATGACTGGGTCCACCTGGGATTGAACTCAGGTGTGATTTACCTTAGAGACTGAGTTCTGGAACTGACTTCAGAGAAGTATTGCCATGAATTGTGTTGGGATTTTAGCAGGCCATGCATGAGAGTCACCCTTGGAAACTGAGATCTAAGCCCAGGGTTCCTGTCCACAGAGCACTGAGAATCTCAGCAAGGATATCACATGATTTTATTTTGAAAGACTTGACAGCCATAGTTGAGAGTCAAAACACACATGGACCTCACATTGTAGACCTCAATGGGCCTGGCTTCATGTGACCTTGGGCCACTCTTTGGGAAGCCTTTCCTGTGAGAGTTCTCCAGAGCTTTCATCGAAATGAGCTTACTCAATATTTAATGGCTCCTGAATGAATTTAAACCCACAGTGCCTCCAACTTCATCCTTCAAAAATGGCTAGATAACTACCACCAAATTTTGAAATTCCCATGACCAGGTGGCACTGGAGAACCTTTGGATGTCCTGTTGTTGATCATGAGTGTACCAGAAAATGCCTTCATTGACTGCGTTTCATGAAAATGGTGTAGAACAGAGATGCCAGTAAGTTGGAGCCTGCTGAGTAGTGGGCCTAGAGCAGTTGTGTGCAGGGGTGTGACAATACATCTGTGGTGGGGTCATGTGGATCTTACATTGGCTTTCAAATGGCTTGTGACTGACATGGTGCAGCTAGCAGAACTTTGTATGTAAAGGCATCATGTTACATGGAGAGTTTTCAGGGCAATATTCAGAATCAAGTTCCTATGGTAAAGGGGGCAAGCAATGGGGGATAGAAGCCTGGTTGGTGCATTCTCCTGCAGACCTTGACACACCATACGTTACAGGACTCCCTCCAGCATTGTGTCCCAGTTTAACTCCTTGTATGTCATGAACCAAATACAAAACACCCACTGCAGCAGCAAGAAACACCACGAAAAGTGGAGCATGACCAAATGATTTCAAAGTCCAGACGAGGAGACACTTATCCTCCAGTGGCCACAGTTTAGCTAGAAAGAGTGAATTCAGCACTGCTGCCTCATGTTCATTGGACAATAAGAATTCATGTCCTCCAGGTCACAAAAATGCAGACCCAAGTTTGATCCTCTCACTACAAAGGAAGCTAAAGCTTCTGACAACAACATATATTTCAAGTACCCAACCTCATTGTCAGTATCTCCAGAAGTGTTTAGGCCAGCAGAGTTCCATGTTTGTGGAGTTTTACCGTGTCCCTAAGGTTTGACAACGTCTCTTCCACCTCAAAGGTTGTGAACTACTGAGCATTTTCCATTCTATGTATGTATTCACAGATTTTCTAACTCTTCTCCTCTAATTGTTTCTTACATGGGGCGTGGTTATTTCAAGCCATTGTTCTGAATGAGAGTGGGAATTTTTTGTGTGTAGCACATATTTGCATACACATTGGATTCATTTTCCAATTTTCCATTCGAAATACTGAATCCCTGACACGAACCCATACCCTACTAGACTCTGACTACTAATTCTAATATGATGCAGAAAAGTAACACAAACAGAATTGAAATACAAGCAGTTCAGACGAGGCATGGTGTATAGTTGATCTTGCCTTTTGCATGATAAATGTTAGGTGTTATAAATCCAGTCTATTTTTAATTGAAATAGATCTCCATGTGTTTTTAAAGTTAACAAATATGTGAATTCCTGTCTCCCTTTGTCTGTAGCCTATTCAGCAATGTATTTTTATATGCACATATCAAATCCTACCTGGTGTCACACCTACATTCTTGTGAGGTGACTGACTTGGGAGATACAATTTGTGAGAAGACATCACTCCTCCTAAACGCTGTTGGAACTGAAAATTCAAATAATGGGTGAGCTTCCTAGTAGAACAACATTATACATAAATCCCTGTTAAGAAAATTGAATATTTTTGGATCTGTGATTGATGTATATTTCATGGTGAATTTCGATTTGCATATATGTTGCTACATTTTAATATCTGTGTGTATACACACACACACCCACACACTCTCCAGATTTTTCAAAATATGAAATATATGTATCTTATTTACACTCCCTAAATTCATTTATGTTCAAGTATGTGGATTTATAATCAACTTTTCACAAGATTTTTCGCAGAAATATTTATCCACCTGAAATACATATTTGTTTCCTAGTACTGAAAACTAACTTCAGTGAATGGTACATACAAATCCTGTTGATAGCCACAGCCAAGGTTCTCCAGTAAGGACCATATGTACTTTTGAACAACCAAAGGCAGGCATGGTCCCTAAGCCACATGCTTGTTGTTTAAACAGAGAGGGGGAGATGTTGAGAGCCACAGCCAAAGGGGCCCCAGGAAACCTCCAACTGCCAGCAAACTTCCAGCTGCCAGCTGATGATTGGCTCACAGCGGCCCCAGCAACATCTAGCTGATTGGCTCCTCTGTGGTGATGCTCATTGCAGATGCTCATTGAGCTGTTTCCCCGCCCATTCAGACTGCCAGTGGGATGATTGGCTCACAGAGGCACCAGCAACATCTAGCTGATTGGCTCCTCTGTGGTGATGCTCAATTTGATGTTTCCTTGCCCTTTCAGACAACGGAGCTGCTCATTGGTGGACTTTTTTGGCTCCACCCATGTGACCCAGCCAATCGGCCTCAAAAGGAGGAGGCTTGTGGTTGAGGGAGAGGCTTGTGGGAAGACTGTGGTGGCAGTTGGGCTCTGAGGGTTTTTCCTGAGAAGCTGTTTTGTTTGGTTTGTGTGGTTCTAAAAATAAAGTTCGTTTCTTTTGACAATTGGCTCCTGAAATGTGCCCAGCCAGACTGATGATAATCATGTAAAATGTTGATTTTAAATCCACATACATGAACTTGAATGAATTTAGGGAGTGTATAATAAGACACATTTATTTCATATTTTGGAAAATCTGGAAAATCTCGTGAATATATATATATATATATATATATATATATATATATATATATATATACATACATACATATATATACATATACACACACACACAACAATAAAATGTAGCAATATATATGCCAATCAAAATTTATCATGAAATATATATCATCCACATATCTAAAAATATTCATTTTACTGAACATGGATTTATGTATGATGTTGTTCACTAGGAAGCTCACCCATAGGTTGAATTTTCAGTTCCATCAGTATTTAGGGGAAGTTATCTTTTCTCATAATTTGTATATTCCAAAGTCAGTGAGCTCACAAGAATGTACGTGTGTTACCAGGTAGGAGTCTATATATGCATAAAAATATACATGTTCTAAAGAGGCTACAGAGAAAAGGAGACAGGAATTTACATATGTGTTAACTTTGAAAACTAATGGAGAAATATTACAATGAAAAGTTGACTAGATTCATAACACATATCCTTGATAAAGGAGAAGGAAAATCCAACTATACACCATGCCTCCTACAAAAGGCCTGTATTTCTATTCTGTTAGGTTTCTTTTTCTCCATCATTTTAGGATAAGTAGTCAGAGTCTAGTAGGGTATGGGTTAGTGTTGGGAATTCAGTATTTCAAATGGAAAATAGGATAATGTATCCAATGTGTATGCAACTATGTGCTACACAATAATCTTCCCACTCTCACCTAGAACAATGCCTTGACATTACCTTTGCCCCAAGTGAGACACAATTAGAGGAGACGAGTAAGAAAATCTGTGAATACATATCTGGAATGGAAAATTCTCAGGAGTTCTCAACCTGGGAGCAGGTAGAGGAGTTTCCAGAAGTAAGGAACTGGGTAAACACTCCACAACCATGGAGGTCTGCTGGAAAAAAGACTTCTGGAGAAACTGCCTCTGAGGTGTGGCACTTGAAATATATGTTGTTGTCAGTAGCTTTGTCTTCATTTGTAGTGAAACCATCAAAGCTGGGTGTGAATCTATGTGACCTGGAGAACATGGTTTCTTATTTTCCAATGAACCTGAGGCAGCAGTGCTGATTTTTCTCTTTGTAGGTAAACAGAGGCCACTGGGCCAAAGTGTCTAACTGTGTGGACGATGAAGCCATTTAGTCATCCTTCAATTTTCATGGTGTTTCTTGGTGCTGAACTGGGAGTTTGGTATTTGCTTCAAGAAATACAAGGAGTTCAACTGGGACACAGTGTTGGAGGGAGTTCTGTGACATTTGGTGGGTCAGAGTCTCCAGGAGAACGCACCAATCCGGCTTCTATCCCACATAGCTTGCCCCCTTGACCATAGCAACCTGATTCTGAACATTGCCCTGAAACCTCTCCATATAACAAGATGCCTTTGCATATAAGGGTCTGATGGGTGCACCATGTTAGCTAAAAGCCATTTGGAAGTCAATGGCAGATCCACATGGCACCACCATAAATATTTTATCACACACCTGCACACCACAACTCTGGGCCAACTACTCCCCAGTCTCCATCTAACCGGCATCTCTGTTCTACACCACTTTCATTATACCCAATCAATCAAGGCACTGTCTGGTACACTAATGATCAGCAACAGGACATCAAAGGTTCTCCAGTGCCACCTCATCATGCGAATTTCAAAAATTTCATGGTATTTATCTAGCCATTTTACAAGGATGAAGTTGGAGGCATTATTTGTTTCAATTCTTTCAGGAATTATTCAATGTTGAGGAAGCTCATTTGAAGGAAAGTTCTGGAGAACTCTCACAGGCAAGGCTTTCCAGAGAGTGGCCAAATAGTCACATGAAGCCAGGCCAATTGAGGTCTACAATGTGAGGTCCATGTGTGTTTTGACTCTCAACTATGTCTGGCAAGTATTTCAAAATAATATCATATGATATTCTGTCTGAGATTCCCAGTGCTCTGTGGAAAGCCACCCCGGGCCTAGATCTCAGTTTCAACAGGCGACTCTCATGGGTGGCCGCCTAAAATCCCAACACAAATCATGGCAATACTTCTCTGAGGTAAGTTCCAGAACTCAGTCTCTAAGGGGAATCACACCAGAGTTCAAGCCCTGGTGGACCCAGTCATCTCTTCCGACTGCCACATAAATGACCACAAGGAAAACCAAAAAACTCCCAAATGGCCCTCATCTTCTTCCATATAGACGCTCATCATAACCTCTGGCTTGACGTTTCCTTGAGGGGCACAGCCCAAGACAGTGTCCAAAATAATCTCCCTTTCCTCTCATTTGCCTAAAGTCAAGGTGGCCTGGAGACCCATTCTGTGAACCAGGAGTGATCAAATAACCCTGACTTTAGTACTGCTCTGCTTCTCTAATTTGAGGCCTACTGTCTGTGGAGTATAGATTCTTGATGTGAATTGGAGTAATGAAAAAACCCAATAACCCATTGGCTACCCTCTGCAGGGTTTTGAAGAACTCATTTGACCCAATAAATCCCTATTCTCATTTTATGGAGGTCAGGAACCTTACAGAGGAAGGTGAGAGACTTCATCCTCAATGAATGCTTTTTGGGCCATTTTGGTTTTTGATGTGCCTTCTGGAATGTTACATATGTTTTTTTTTTTTTGGTTTTAGTGCCTTCTGGAATGTTACATAATTTTTTTCTTTAGACATTATTGCCAGAGTTCCTATCTTCATCCCAGTGCAGGTGAAATCAAAGATAATTCCAGTCTACAGCTTCTGCAATAGCCATCCCTGTACTGCTTGCAGAACTTGCCTGGACACATGTGAACTCACCTAAATGCATTGTGAACTATCTGTTGGTGCAGCGACTTGTCGTAGTGTTGGGGTATATTTGCTGATGATGTCATCGGTGGTACAATTTTTCCAAAAGGAGCCGTCAATTGGCTTGGTGTATCTTCCTCCCTTCTGCGTGTCATGATCGTCCAGCTAAAATTTGGGGGGGCCAACAGAAGTGAGGCAAAGAACCTCACCAACCCCCGCTGGTACAAAGACCTCTCCACAGGTGTGGCTCTATACTGGACGGGTAGTCAGTGACGGGTAAGATCCAATTGCAATGGTACCAACTTAACGGGTAAAGACCATATGTACTATTGGACAACCTAAGGCAGGCACGGTCCCTAAGCCACATGCGTGTTGTTTAAACAGAGAGGGGAAGATGTTGAGAGCCACAGCCGAAGGGGCCCCAGCAAAATTCCTGCTGCCAGCAAACTTCCAGCTGCCGGCTGATGATTGGCTCACAGCGGCCCCAGCAACAACTAGCTGATTGGCTCCTCTAAGGTGATGCTCAATGGGCTGTTTCCCTGCCCTTTCAGACCACAAAACTGCTCATTGGGGGACTTTTTTTGACTTTGCACACATGACCCAGCCAATCGTCCTCAAGAGCAGGAGTATTGTGGGAGGCGGAGAGAGGCTCATGTGGGAGGGAGAGGTTTTGGGAAGCCAGTGGTGGCAGTTGGGGCTCTGAAGGTTTTTCCTGAGAGGCTGTTTTGTTTGGCGTGTGTGGTTCTAAAAATAAAGTTCGTTTCTTTTGGCAAGTGGCTCCTGATTGTGCCCAGCAAGACTGCGTCATTATTCTAATATTTCTACAATAACTGACCCAGTTTAACATCAATGCAAGTAGATTCCTGTGGGAGAGGACATGATGTGTATTTTGACGTTCATTTTTATGTAACAGTGGTACATTACTATTTCTTCAGTTTATGCACATCATAGGATATATATTTGATCCACAAGTTCACAAATATATAGGCATTTGTTTCACTTTCAATCACTTTCTGCTTCAAAACACATGTATTCCTCCAGGTTTCTTGACTGGTCTTTTCATGAGACTTCTTTCCAAACACATTATTTCCGATTTCCATAATCACTTTTGAAGCAAAACTCACACATTCTTCATGAAAAACCATAATGCTGATATAACCATTAGATATATTACTGGTTGGAATGAAGGATTGTATATCAATGTAAGATTTTCTGTATATTTTCAGATATCAATTCAATCCATTATTTAAAGTTAGAACCAGTTATAATATTTATTTACAGTATGGTCTATTCATGCATTATTTCTATAATTATAGACACAGTGTACACCATTTTTACCTCCAAAAATAATTTATACGTCTTCAAAATATTGCTCCCAGAAATGGTGGAAGAAATACTCATGTCACCTGATCTACATATACATTTTACCACAGTAGTATTCTGCACACAGAAAGAAGAGGTCAAACTTATGTTTGTACCAAAGCCTAAATGAAAAGTGAGCATGGATTACGGAAAACATCCATGTCCATGTTGCCTAATGCTCTCAAAAGTTCATCCTATTGGTGACTACATGTTTGTTTCTTCCTAAGATTATATATTCAAACTCAAGCCTGTTGAAAATGTATAATTCTATCACTCACTTTATACTTTGCCTGATATCCTAATGTCAATTGATATCTGCATTCCTACTTTTTTCCCCAGTTCATCCTTTTGACAGACTCTCCACATGTGCTGACAATTACATTCACTCTATCCGAAACCATACAGTAAAGATCTTTTTATCCAAATCCTATACTCACTCTTCTTTCAAAACCTACCAACTATCTTACTAATCCTACAAATTATCCCTTTTTGACTGGATGTTCTCTTCAACATTCAATAAACCAAGGTACAAGTAATTATGCCATTGTATATCGATTTATCTGAGACATCTGTGCAGAATATAATTCAAAGCTAAGAATCCCAGCTAAGGGTCCAATGCAATTCTGGGCTTCAAATATTACCTAGATGTCTGTTTTCATACTTATAATTCACTTATATTCTTATAAATATCGCACGTTCCCAATACCATAATTCATCCCGCAGAATGATTCCTAACCCAAATGGAACATGTTATTAACCCTGACCATACACTGTTCTCTCAATCTAACTTTACTGAAGAGCAGGGACAGAGTTGGTCTTTCAATACAGAAATTAGGGGATCTTCCACTTGCTGAGAACCTCCAAGGTCATTAAAGAAATGATCCCAGGATTAAATGTAGGCAGCTATGAATGACCTCAGAGAGCAAAAGTCATCTTCCATGACAAACAACCTGGTTAGCATGAAGGGATGTGTCTGAATCAACATTTCTTTTCTTAATGTATAGAAGATGGACCAAACCAAGCCTATCTGGAGAACTTTTTTTGGGTGCCTATGGTTGATATACCATGCAAAATTGTGAAAGTTTCACTGGAAGTAGGGGCAGCCTCCAACTCATTGGACTCTTGGAAGCAACTGTTAGGAAAAATTGGTTGCCAAGGCAGTAACCTGATTCAGTTCCTGAAGGAAGTGACCTACGTCACTTCCTTGGTGAAGGAATTCTCTGAACTTGGGATCCATGAAGACAGGCACCCAGAGCCAGTCCCAGTCCCAGTCCCAGTGGGCTCACTTGTTCGGTTTTACCAAGGACAGGGTCAGTCTTTCTTGGTACCTACCTATGTGAGGATGGCCAAAGGCCAGGAGAGCTCTGAAGAGGGACCTTTTCTGAAAAAGCAGGTAGTGGCTCACCGCTGGCTCCTGACAACTTCACAGAGTTGGCCAAGGAGACCAGATCTGAGTCAGGACAGGACATTTCGGGAGAACATTGTATGGCCCACCAGTCAGAGGACACTCTGGATAGTCACAGACCTACTTGGGGGAAGGAGGTGCCTTTGTGGGAGTGGTTGTGGTTTTGTGGTTTTGTCACATGTTCTGAGAATAGGTAGAAAATGCGGTTTGTTTGGTTTGGATTGCACTGTTTCTAGTAAGTCGTTTGACATGTGAGTGTTTCTATGTCTGTGTATCCCACTGTGTCTGTGGTTGTAGACATTAGAAAAGAGAATGAATTAATGGATGTGTCCTGTCTAGTAGAAAGCTTCCTGGCATTCATCCTGCCCAATTGATGAATGGACCGCGGCTTGCCTTCTGGATGGGCAAAACCAACTATCTTCCTAAGATCCTGTTTTCTTCCTGAATTCTGGCCACTCTCCAGAATAGGCTCATGGTTTTGTGTCCAAGATATATACAACCTCCAAGCTCTGTGACATGACCATGTACTTGATAGCTGAAGTGAATGGGGAGCATCTCAGAAAACTCAGATATCAGTGTGACCAGGAAAGTCTCAGTGGAGAAACCCTGCTTTGGGTCTTTTGCTTACCTGTTTTTCTGTTGCCCTAAATGTCAGGAAGGTCTTTGCCTCTGGCCACCCCTTTGTGAAGCCTGAAGAAAACAGTTTTCAAATGAAAATGAATGGGCATCACCTGTTGCTATTTGCTTAATTGCTTTGTAAAAGGATGTGTCTGAATCAGCCTCTTGGTTCTGTGTGAGGTTGTGGCTTAGATTCTCAGCACCTGATGCATCTAAAGATAGATTCCATGTGTGCATTCAAAACAGAAATGGCAAATGAGTCTCTTGCCTTCCTCTATTAGATTCCTGACCTTCATCAAGTAAGAATCAGGATCCTTTAGTTCAAATGAGTTCTTTGAACCCCTGCAGAAGTGCTTGGGTTTTCTGATGACTCCAAATCACATAAAGAATCTATACCTGACAGTCAGTAGGCCTCAAATTGGAAAAGCAGAACAGTATTAACTACATCCCTATTTGATCAGTTCTGGTTCACAGTAAGGGTGTGTAGGCCACCCTGACTTTCGGCAAATTAGGGGCAAGGGAGCTTATTTTGGACAGTGTCTTGGTCTGCGCCCCTCATGGAAACCTCCAGCGAGAGGTTATGATGAGTGTCTATATGGAAAAACATGAGGGTCATGTGGGAGTGTTTTGGTTTCAATTGTGGTCATTTGTGTGGCAGTTGGAAAAGATGACTGTGTCCACCTGGGTTTCAACTCTTGTGGGATTCCCCTTGGAGACTGAGTTCTGGAACTGACCTTAGAGAAGTATTGCCATGAATTGTGTTGGGATTTTCGGAGGCCACACATGAGAGTCACCCTTGGAAACTGAGATCTAGGCCCAGGGTGGCTTTCCACAGAGCACTGGGAATCTCAGCGAGGATATCACTTGATTATATTCTGAAAGACTTGGAAGCAATAGTTGAGAGTCAAAACACACATGGACCTCACATTGTAGACCTCAATGTGGCTGGCTTTATGTGACATTGGGCCACTCTTTCGGAAGACTTGCCTGTGAGAGTTCTCTAGAGCTTCCATTGAAATGAGCTTCCTCAACATTTAATGGTTCCTGAATTAATTGAAACCCACAGTACCTCCAACTTCATCCTTGAAAAATGGCTAGAAAATACCATGAAATTTTTGAAATTTCCATGACCAGCTGGCACTGGAAAACCATTTGATGTCCTGGTGCTTATCATGAGTATACAAGACAGTGTCTGGTTTGACTGAGTTTCATGATAATGGTGTAGAAAAGAGATGCCAGTAAGTTGGAGCCTGCTGAGTAGTGGGCCAAGAGCAGTAGAGTGTAGGTGTGTGAAAAAACATCTGTGGTGCGGCCACGTGGATCTGCCATTGGCTTAGAAATGGTTTGTGACTGACATGTGCAGCTAGCAGACCTTTGGATGTAAAGGCATCTTGTTGAATGGAGAGGTTTCAGGGCAATGTTCAGAATCATATTGCTATGGTCAAGGGGGCAACTATGTGTGATAGAAGCCTGCTTGGTACATTCTCCTGCCGATCCTGACCACAACACGTGACAGAACTCCCTGCAGCACTGTATCACAGTTAAACTCCTTTATTTCGTAAAGTAAATACCAAACTTTCAGTGCAGCATCAAATAACATGACGAAATGTGAAGGATGATCAAATGGCTTCACAATCCACACGGGGAGACACTTAGCCCCGAGTAGTCTCAGTTTGCCTACAAAGAGAGAATTCAGCACTGCTGCCTCGTGTTTATAGGAAAATAAAAAACCATGTTCTTCAGGTCACATAGATGCAGACTCAGCTTTGATGGTCTCACTACAAAGGAAGCTAAAGCTCCTGACAACAACATATATTTCAAGTGCCCAACCTCAGAGGCATTTTCTCAAGAAGTCTTAAGGCCGACACAGCTCCATGTTTGTGGTATTTACCCTGTCCCTTACTTTAGGAAACTCCTCTACCACCTTCAAGGTTGTGAACTCCTGAGCATTTTCCATTCCAGATATTTATTATGAACTCAAACAACAACAAGTGCTGGTGAGGATGTGGAGAAAAGGGTAAACTTGTACATTGCTGGTGGGACTGCAAATTGGTGCAGCCAAATTGGAAAGCAGTATGGAGATTTCTTGTAGAACTGGGAATGGAACCACCATTTGACCCAGGTATTCCCCTTCTCAGTCTATTCCCTAAAGACCTAAAAAAAATGCTACAGGGACACTGCTACATTGATGTTCATAGCAGCACAATTTACAATAGCAAGACTGTGCAACCAACCTAGATGCACTTCCATAGATGAATGGATAAAAAATGTGGCATTTATACACAATGGAATATTACTCTGCATTAAAAAATGACAAAATGATATAATTTGCAGAGAAATGGATGGCATTAGAGCAGATTATGCTAAGTGAAGCTAGCCAATCCGTAAAACCAAATGCCAAATGTCTTTATTGATATAAAGAGAGTAACTAAGAACAGAGTAGGGACGAATAGAATGAGAAGAAAATTAACATTAAACAGGGATGAGAGGAGGAAGGGAAAGGGAGAGAGAAGGGAAATTGCATGGAAATAAAAGGAGACCCTCAGGGTTATATAAATTACATACAAGAGGAGGTGAGGGAAAGGAAAAAATTATACAAGGGGGAGAAATGAATTACAGTAAAGAGGTAGAGAGAGAAGAGGGGAGGGGAGGTAAGGGGAGGGGGATAGTAGAGGTTAGGAAAGGCAGCAGAATACGACAGACACTAGTATGGCAATATGTAAATCAATGGATGTGTAACTGATGTGATTCTGCAATCTGTTTACGGGGTAAAAATGGGAGTTCATTACCTACTTGAATCACAGTGTGGAATATGATATATCAAGAACTATTAATGTTTTGAACAAGCATAAATAAAAATTTAAAAAAAAAGAAAACTAACTTTGGTGAATGGTGCAAAGAAATCCTAATATTTCTACAGTAACTGACACAGTTTAACATCAATGCGAGTAGATTCCTGTGGGACATGATGTGTATTTTGATGTTCATTTTTCTTCAACACTGGTACATTACTATTTCTTCAGTTTATTCACATCATATTATAATATTTCATCCACAAGTAAGCAAATTTATCGTCATTTTTTTCAATTTCAATCACTTCCTTCTTCAGAACTCATGAATTCCTCGGTGTTCCTTGACTGGCCTTTTCATGAGACTTCTTTCCAAACACATTATTTTCGATTTCCATAATCACTTTTGAAGCAAAACTCACACAAACTTCATGATAAACCGTAACCTAATATTAACATTAGGTGTATAACTGGTTGTCATGAATGATTGCATATCAATATAAGATTTCTTATATATTTTCAGATATCAATTCAATCCATTACTTAAAGTGGAACAAGTTATATTATTTATTGAAATTAAGGTCTATTCATGCATTATCTGTATATTCATAGAAACAGGGTACACCTCTTTTTACCCCCAATGCTAATTTATACGTCTTCAAAATACTGCTCCTAGAAATGGTGGAAGAAATAATCATGTCATCTGATCTACATACACATTTTATCACAGTAATATTCTGGAAACAAAATGCAAAGGTCCCACTTAGGATTGTATCAAAGTCTAAATGGAAAGTGAACATGGATTAGTAACAACATCCATGTCCATGTTGCCTAATGCTCTCAAATGTCAATCCTATTGGTGACCTACATATTTGTTTCTTCCTAAGATTAGATATTCAATCTCAACCCTGTTGAAAATGTCTTATCCTATCACTCACTTTATACTTTGCCTGATTTCCTAATGTCTCTATTGATATCTGCTTTTCTACAAATTTTCCCCATTTCATCATTGTGTCTGATTTCTTCATATGTGCTGACATTTATATTCACTCACTGCCCGAAAAAAAATTGCTAAAGAACTTTTGTTACATATCCTATACTAACTCTACTTGCTAAACATAACGACTATCTTCTTAATCCTACCGACAATCCCTTTTGACTGGATGTTCTCTTCAGCATTCAATCATCCAAGGTTCAAGTTCCTCTGCCATTGTATATCGATTTATTTGAGACATATGTGCACAATTCAAAGCTAAATATCCCAATCAACTGCCCAAAGCCCTTCTGGGATTCAAATCTTACTTTAATTTCTGTTTTCATACATATATTTAACCTCGATATTCTTATAAATATCACAGGTTCCCAATACCATTATTCATCCAGCAGAATGATTCCTAACCCAAATCGAACATGAAATTAACCCTAACCATACACTGTTCACTCAATCTAACTTTACAGAAGAGCAGAGACAGATTGTTCTTACAATACAGGAATGTAGGGGATGCTCCACCTGTTAAGAACCTCAAAGGTCCATGAAGAAATGATCCCTGGAGAAGATGTAGGCAGAAATGAAGGACCTGAGAGACAAAAAGTCATTTTCCATGGCAAACAACCTGGTCAGGATGAAGGGTTGTGTCTGAATCAGCCTCTCTCTTCTTAATGTAGAGAAGATGGACCAAACCAGGCTTGTGTGGAGAGCTGTTCCCAGGTGCCTAAGGTTGATATACCATTCTAAGTTGTGAAAGTGTCAAAGGAAGTAGGGGCAGCCTCCATCTCATGGGACCCTTGGAAGCAACTGTTAGGACAAAGTGGTTGCCAAGGCAGTGACCTCATTCAGTTCTTGAAGGAAGTGACCTACCTCACTTCCTTGTTGATGGAACTTTCTGAACTTGGGACCGAGGAAACCAAGCACCAGAGCCAGTCCCAGTCCCAGTCCAAGTGGTCTCATTTGTTTGGAATCACCAAGGACAGAGTCAGTCTTCTTGGTACTGACTGATGTGAGGATGGCCAAATGCCAGGAAAGATCTGAACACGGGCCTTTCCTGACTAAGTATGTAGTGGCTCTCCCCTGGCTCCTGACTGCTTCACAGAGTTGGACAAGGAGACCAGATCTGAGACAGGACAGACCATTAACGGGGAACATAGTATGGCAAACCTGTCAGAGGACACTCCGGATAATCACAGCCCTACTTTGGGGAAGGAGGTGTCTTTTTGAGTGTGGGTGTGTGGTTTTGTCTCTGTTCTGAGAATAGGTAGAAAAGGAGGTTTCTTTGGTTTGGAGTGAACTGTTTCTAATAAGTCGTTTTACATGGTGAGTGTTTCTATTTCTGTGTATCCCACTGTGTCCGTGGTTGTATACATTATAAAAGAGAATGCATCAATGCATGTGTCCTCTTTAGTAGAAAGCTTCCCAGTATTCATCCTGCCCATTTAATGAATGGAGCGTGGTTTCCATATCGATAGGCAACACCTACTACCTTTTTAAGTCCCTGTTTTCTTTCTGAATTCCGACAACTCTTCAGAATAGGCTCTTGGGTTTGTGTCCAAGATATGTACCACCACCAATCTCTGTCACATGACCATGTACTGGATATCTGAAGGGAATGGCCAACATCTCAGAAAACTCAGATATCAGTGTGACCAGAAAAGTCTCAGTGGAGAAACCCTGCTTTGGCTCTTTTGCTAACCTATTGTTCTGTTGCCCTGAATCTCAGGATGTCTTTGCCTCTGGCCACCCCTTTGGGAAGCCTGAGGAAAACATTTTTTCAAAAGGAAATGAAGGGCATCACCTGTGGCTCTTTGCTTAATTGCTTTGAAAAAAGATGTGTCTGAATCAGCCTCTTGGCCCTGTGTGAGGCTGTGGCATAGATTCTCAGCACCTGATGGATCAAAAGAAAGGTCCCATGTGTGCATCCAAAACCAAAATGGCAAATATTCACTCATTGTGAATGAATTCTTTTACCTTCCTCTGTTAGGAACCTGAATTCCATCAAGGGAGAATAGGAATCCTTTGGGCCAAATGAGTTCTTCAAATCTCTGCAGAGGGGCTTGGTATTTCTCATGACTCAAATTCACATAAAGAATCTAAACCACAGAGTCAGAAGGCCTCAAATTGAAAAAGCCGAGCAGTATTAATGGCAGGCCTATTTGATCACTCCTGGTTTACAGGAAGTCTGTCCAGGCCACCTTGATGTTAGACAAATGAGGGGAACAGGACCTTAATTTGGACACTGACTTGGGCTGTGGACCTCATTGAAAACTCCAGCCAGACGTTATAAGGAGTGTCTATATGGAAGAAGATGAGGACCATGTGGGAGTGTTTTGGTTTTAATTGTGGTCATTTGTGTCGCGGTTGGAAGAGATGACTGTTCCACTGGGCTTGAACTCTGGTGTGATTCCCCTTAGAGACTGAGTTCTTTAACTGACCTCAGAGAAGTATTGCCATGAATTGTCTTGGGATTTTAGGAGGCCACACATGAGAGTCGCCCTTGGAACCTGAGATCTAGGCCCAGGTTGGATTTCCACAGAACACTGGGAATTTCAGCCCGGATACTACATACAATTTTTCTTAAAGACTTGGCAGCCATATTTGAGTTTAAAACACACATGGACCTCACATTGTAGATCTCAATGGGCCTGGCTTCATGTGACATTTTGGCCACCCTTAGGGAAACCATGCCTGTGAGAGTGCTCCAGTGCTTTCATTGAAATTAGCTTCTTCACCATTTAATGGTACCTGAATTAATTGAAGCCCTCAGAGCCGCAAACTTCATCCGTGAAAAATGGCTAGAAAATTACCATGAAATTTTTGATATTTTCATGTTCAGCTGGCACTGGAAAAACTTTGGATGTCCTGTTTCTGATCCTGAGTATACCAGACACTGCCTTGATTGACTTTGTTTCATGAAAATGGTGTAGAACAGATATGCCAGTAAGTTGGAGCCTGGTGAGTAGTTGTCCTAGAGCAGTGGTATGCAATTGTGTGATAAAACATCTGTGTTGCGTCCATGTGGATCAGCCATTGGCTTCCAAATGGCTTGTGACTGACATGGTGCAGCCAGCAG
The DNA here is from genome assembly GCF_048772815.1 of Callospermophilus lateralis. NCBI lineage: Eukaryota > Metazoa > Chordata > Mammalia > Rodentia > Sciuridae > Callospermophilus > Callospermophilus lateralis. Next base: position 600,556 of record NW_027515754.1, on the reverse strand, counting down.
ACCCATATATGTAAAGGCATCTTGTTATATGGAGAGGATTCACTGCAATGTTCAGAATCATATTGCTATTCTCAAGGGGGCAATCTACGTGGGATAGAACCTTGGTTGGTGCATTCTCCTGAAGACCCTGACTCACCACACCTTAAAGAACTCCCTCCACCACTCTGTCCCATTTTAACTCCTTGTATTTCTTGAAGCAAATACCAAACTCCCAGTGGAGCAGCGAGAAACACCACGAAAAGTGGAGGATGACCAATTGGCTTCACAGTCCACACTGAAAGACACTTAGACCCCAGTGTCCATAGTTTACCTACAAAGAGAGAATTCAGCACTGCTGCCTCATGTTCATTGGATAATAAGAAACCATGTCCTCCAAGTAACATAGATTCAGACCCAGCTTTGATGGTCTCTCTACAAAGAAACTAAATCTCCTCAGAACATCAAATATTTCAAGTGCCCACCCTTAGAGGCAGTTTCTCAAAAAGTATGTAGGCCAGCAGAGCTGCATGTTTGTGGAATGTTTACCCTGTCCCTTACTTTTAGAATCTTCTGTACC
>NW_027515753.1:0-72101 GCF_048772815.1 Callospermophilus lateralis | reverse complement strand
GAGACAGAACTTAGAACTACTTTATTTTGTGAAGTTTCAAAAAGCTAGCACAAACCGTGTTTGATTTTGAGTTCCAAACACATGTATCTATATAGGAGAAAACAGAGTGAAACCTAAAAATTCAAAGTGTCACTGGAAACGAACGCTTCAAGAAAGAAGAATGAAAATTGGGCAGCTAAGTGGACTCATTGAATTGATCATTACCACAGAGAATCATGAAGATTGGGTTAAAAAAATTATCTCTGATTTCAGAAAACCAGTACTTTTTTGGAAGCTTGGCACACCTTTGAAATGAAAGTGTCTTTCGGCAGTCTCTGGTTGGGGAAATTCAAGAGGAAACAAACCACAAAGACAGAACTTAGAACTACTTTATTTTGTCAAGTTTCAAGGAGCTAGCACAAACCGTGTTTGATTTAGACTTCCAAACACATCTATCTATATAGGAGGAAATAGAGTGAAACCTAAAAATTTGAAGTGTTACTGGAAACGAACGCTTCAAGCAAGAAGAGTGAAAATTGGGCAGCTAAGTGGACTTAGTGAACTGATCATTACCACAGAGAATCATCTAGATTGGGTGAAAAAATATTTGCCGAGATTTCAGAAATCCAGTAGTTTTTTGGAAGCTTGGCACACCTTTGAAATGAAAATGTATTTCGGCAGTCTCTGTTGGGGTACTACAAGAGGAAACAAACCATAGACATAGAACTTAGAACTACTTTATTTTGTCAAGTTTCAAGGAGCAAGCACAAACCGTGTTTGATTCAGAGTTCCAAACACATCTATCTATATGGGAGAAAACAGAGTGAAACGTAAAAACTCCAACTGTTACTGGTAACGAACGCTTAATCCTAGAAGAGTGAATATTGGGCAGCTAAGTGGACTTAGTGAACTGATCGTTACCACAAGAATCATCAGGATCGGATGAAAAAATATTTGCCGACTATTCAGAAAACGAGTAGTTTTTTGGAAGCTTGGCACACCTTTCCAATGAAAGTGTCTTACACAGTCTCTGCTTGTGGCTACTTCAAGAGGAAACAAACCATAGAGACAGAACTTAGAACTACTTTATTTTGTGAAGATTCAAAGAGCTAGCACAAACCGTGTTTGATTTAGAGTTCCAAACACATCTATCTATATAGGAGAAAACAGAGTGAAACCTAAAAATTCAAAGTGTCACAGGAAAAGAACGCTTCAAGCAAGAAGAATGAAAATTGGGCAGCTAAATGGACTCATTGAATTGATCATTACCACAGAGAATCATGATTTGGGTGAAAAAAAATTTGCCGAGATTTCAGAAAACCAGTACTTTTTTGGAAGCTTGGCACACCTTTGAAATGAAAGTGTCTTTCGGCAGTCTCTGCTTGGTGTAATTCAAGAGGAAACAAACCGCAAAGACAGAACTTATAACTACTTTATTTTGTCAAGTTTCAAGGAGCTAGCACAAACCGTGTTTGATTTAGACTTCCAAACACATCTATCTATATAGGAGGAAATAGAGTGAAACCTAAAAATTCGAAGTGTTACTGGAAACGAACGCTTCAAGCAAGAAGAGTGAAAAATGGGCAGCTAATTGGACTTAGTGAACTGATCATTACCACAGAGAATCATCTAGATTGGGTGAAAAAATTTTTGCCGAGATTTCAGAAATCCAGTAGTTTTTTGGAAGCTTGGCACAACATTGAAATTAAAGTGTCTTTCGGCAGTCTCTGTTGGGGTACTAAAAGAGGAAACAATCCATAGACATAGAACTTAGAACTACTTTATTCTGTCAAGTTTCAAGGATCTAGCACAAACCGTGTTTGATTCAGAGTTCCAAACATATCTATCTATATGGGACAAAACAGATTGAAACGTAAAAACTCAAACTGTTACTGGTAACGAACGCTTTATCCTAGAAGAGAGAATATTGGGCAGCTAAGTGGACTTATTGAACTGATCATTACCACAAGAATCATCAGGATCGGATGAAAAAATATTTGCAGACTATTCAGAAAACCAGTAGTTTCTTGGAAGGTTGGCACACCTTTCCAATGAAAGTGTCTTACGCAGTCTCTGATGGTGGCTACTTCAAGAGGAAACAAATCATAGAGACAGAACTTAGAACTACTTTATTTTGTGAAGTTTCAAAGAGCTAGCACAAACCGTGTTTGATTTAGAGTTCCAAACACATCTATCTATATAGGAGAAAACAGAGTGAAACCTAAAAATTCAAAGTGTCAATGGAAACGAACGCTTCATCCTAGAAGAGTGAATATTGGGCAGCTAAGTGGACTTAGTGAACTGATCCTTACCACAAGAATCATCAGGATCGGATATTAAAATATTTGCCGACTATTCAGAAAAATAGTAGTTTTTTGGAAGCTTAGCACAGCTTTCCAATGAAAGTGTCTTACTCAGTGTCTGCTTGTGGCTACTTCAAGAGGAAACAAACCATAGAGACAGAACTTGGAACTACTTTATTTTGTGAACTTTCAAAAAGCTAGCACAAACCGTGTTTGATTTAGAGTTCCAAACACATCTATCTATATAGGAGAAAACAGAGAGAAACCTAAAATTTCAAAGTGTCAATGGAAACGAACGCTTCAAGCAAGAAGAATGAAAATTGGGCAGCTAAGTGGACTTATTGAATTGATCATTACCACAGAGAATCTTGAAGATTGGGTGAAAAAAAATTCTCACAGTTTTCAGAAAACCAGTACTTTTTTGGAAGCTTGGCACAACTTTGAAATCAAAGTGTCTTTCGGCAGTCTCTGCTTGGGGTAATTCAAGATGAAACAAACCACAAAGACAGAACTTAGAACTACTTTATTTTGTCAATTTTCAAGGAGCTAGCACAAACCGTGTTTGATTTAGACTTCCAACCACATCTATCTATATAAGAGGAATCAGAGTGAAACCTAAAAATTCAAAGTGTCACTGGAAACGAACGCTTCAAGCAAAAAGAAAGAAAATTGGGCAGCTAAGTGGACTTATTGAATTGATCATTACAACAGAGAATCATGAAGATTGGGTGAAAAAAAAATTGCCGATATTTCAGAAATCCAGCAGTTTTTTGGAAGCTTGGCACACCTTTGAAATGAAAGTGTCTTTCGGCAGTCTCGGTTGGGGTACTTCAAGAAAAAACAAACCATATACATAGAACTTAGAATTACTTTATTTTGTCAAGTTTCAAGGAGCTAGCACAAACCGTGTTTGATTCAGAGTTCCAAACAAATCTATCTATATGGGAGAAAACAGAGTGAAACGTAAAAACTCCAACTGTTACTGGTAACGAACGCTTCATCCTAGAAGAGTGAATATTGGGCAGCTAAGTGAACTTAGTGAAATGATCATTAGCACAAGAATCATCAGGATCGGATGAAAAAATATTTGCCAACTACTCAGAAAACCAGTAGTTTTTTGGAAGCTTGGCACACCTTTGAAATGAAAGTGTCTTACGCAGTCTCTGCTTGTGGCTACTTCAAGAGGAAACAAACCATAGAGACAGAACTTAGAACTACTTTATTTTGTGAAGTTTCAAATAGCTAGCACAAACCTTGTTTGATTTAGAATTCCAAACACATCTATCTATATAGGAGAAAACAGAGTGAAACCTAAAAATTCAAAGTGTACTGGAAACGAACGCTTCAAGCAAGAAGAATGAAAATTGGGCAGCTAAGTGGACTCACTGAAATGATCATTACCACAGAGAATCATGAAGATTAGGTGAAAAAAAAATTGCCGAGATTTCAGAAAACCCGTCCTTTTTTGGAAGCGTGGCACACCTTTGAAATGAAAGTGTCTTTCGGCAGTCTCTGCTTGGGGTAATTCAAGAGGAAACAAACCACAAAGACAGAACTCAGAACTACTTTATTTTGTCAAGTTTCAGGGAGCTAGCAAAAACCGTGTCTGATTTAGACTTCCAAACACATCTATCTATATAGGAGGAAATAGTGTGAAACCTAAAAATTCGAAGTGTTACTGGAAACGAACGCTTCAAGCAAGAAGAGTGAAAATTGGGCAGCTAAATGGACTCATTGAATTGATCATTCCCACAGGGAATCATGATTTGGGTGAAAAAATATTCGCCGTGATTTCAGAAATCCAGTAGTTTTTTGGAAGCTTGGCACACCTTTGAAATAAAAGTGTCTTTCGGCAGTCTATGTTGGGGTACTTCAAGAGGAAACAAACCATAGACACAGAACTTAGAACTACTTTATTTTGTCAAGTTTCAAGGAGATATCCCAAACCGTGTTTGATTCAGAGTTCCACACACATCTATCTATATGGGAGAAAACAGAGTGAAACGTAAAAACTCAAACTGTTACTGGTAACGAACGCTTCATCCTAGAAGAGTGAATATTGGGCAGCTAAGTGGAGTTAGTGAATTGATCACTACCTCAGAGACTCATCTAGATTGGGTGAAAAAATATTTGCCAAGATTTCAGAAAACCAGTACTTTTTTGGAAGCTTGGCACACCTTTGAAATGAAAGTGTCTTTCGGCAGTCTCTGTTGGGGTACTTCAAGAGGAAACAAACAATAGAGATAGAACTTAGAACTACTTTATTTTGTCAAGTTTCAAGGAGCTAGCACAAAACGTGTTTGATTCAGAGTTCCAAACACATCTATCTATATGGGAGAAAACAGAGTGAAATGTAAAATCTCAAACTGTTACTGGTAACGAACGCTTCATCCTAGAAGAGTGAATATTGGGCAGCTAAGTGGACTTAGTGAACTGATCATTACCAAAAGAATCATCAGAATCGGATGAAAAAATATTTGCAGACTATTCAGAAAACCAGTAGTTTCTTGGAAGGTTGGCACACCTTTCCAATGAAAGTGTCTTACGCAGTCTCTGCTTGTCGCTACTTCAAGAGGAAACAAACCATAGAGACAGAACTTAGAACTACTTTATTTTGTGAAGTTTAAAAAGCTAGCACAAACCGTGTTTGATTCCGAGTTCCAAACACATCTATCTATATAGGAGAAAAGAGAGTGAAACCCAAAACTTCAAAGTGTCACTGGAAACGAACGTTTCAAGCAGGAAGAATGAAAATTGGGCAGATAAGTGGACTTATTGAATTGATCATTACCACAGAGAATCATGAAGATTGGGTGAAAAAAAATTTGCCGACATTTCAGAAAACCAGTACTTTTTTGGAAGCTTGGCACACCTTTGAAATGAAAGTGTCTTTCGGCAGTCTATGCTTGGGGTAATTCAAGAGGAGACAAACCATAGACATAAAACTTAGAACTACTTTATTTTGACAAGTTTCAAGGAGGTAGCACAAACCGTGTTTGATTCAGAGTCCAAACACATCTATCTATATGGGAGGAAATAGAGTGAAACCTAAAAATTCGAAGTGTTACTGGAATCGAATGCTTCAAGCAAGAAGAGTGAAAATTGGGCAGCTAAGTGGACTTAGTGAACTGATCATTACCACAGAGAATCATCTAGATTGGGTGAAACAATATTTGCCGAGATATCAGAAATCCAGTAGTTTTTTGGAAGCTTGGCACACCTTTGAAATGAAAGTGTCTTTCGACAGTCTCTGTTGGGGTACTACAAGAGGAGACAAACCATAGACATAAAACTTAGAACTACTTTATTTTGTCAAGTTTCAAGGAGCTAGCACAATCCGTGTTTGATTCAGAGTTCCAATCTCATCTATCTATATGGGAGAAAACAGAGTGAAACGTAAAAACTCAAACTGTTACTGGTAACGAACGCTTCATCCTAGAAGAGTGAATATTGGGCAGCTAAGTGGACTTAGTGAACTGATCCTTACCACAAGAATCATCAGGATCGGATAAAAAAATATTTGCCGACTATTCAGAAAAACAGTAGTTTTTTGGAAGCTTAGCACAACTTTCCAATGAAAGTGTCTTACGCAGTGTCTGCTTGTGGCTACTTCAAGAGGAAACAAACCATAGAGACAGAACTTGGAACTACTTTATTTTGTGAAGTTTCAAAAAGCTAGCACAAACCGTGTTTGATTTAGAGTTCCAAACACATCTATCTATATAGGAGAAAACAGAGTGAAACGTAAAATTTCAAAGTGTCACTGGAAACGAACGCTTCAAGCAAGAAGAATGAAAATTGGGCAGTTAAGTGGACTCATTGAATTGATCATTACCACAGAGAATCATGAAGATTGGGTGAAAAAAAATTTGCCAAGATTTCAGAAAACCAGTACTTTTTTGGAAGCTTGGCACACCTTTGAAATGAAAGTGTCTTTCGGCTGTCTATGCTTGGGGTAATTCAAGAGGAAACAAACCACAAAGACAGAACTTAGAACTACTTTATTTTGTCAAGTTTCAAGGAGCTAGCACAAACCGTGTTTGATTTAGACTTCCAAACACATCTATCTATATAGGAGAAAATAGAGTGAAACCTAAAAATTCGAAGTGTTATTGGAAACGAACGCTTCAAGCAAGAAGAATGAAAATTGGGCAGCTAAGTGGACTTATTGAATTGATCATTACCACAGAGAATCATGAAGATTGGGTGAAAAAAAATTTGCCGAGATTTCAGAAAACCAGTACTTTTTTGGAAGCTTGGCACACCTTTGAAATGAAAGTGTCTTTCAGCAGTCTCTGCTTGGGGTAATTCAAGAGGAAACAAACCACAACGACAGAACTTAGAACTACTTTATTTTGTCAAGTTTCAAGGAGCTAGCACAAACCGTGTTTGATTTAGACTTCCAACCACATCTATCTATATAGGAGGAAATAGAGTGAAACCTAAAAATTCGAAGTGTTACTGGAAACGAACGCTTCAAGCAAGAAGAATGAAAATTGGGCAGCTAAGTGGACTTATTGAATTGATCATTACCACAGAGAATCTTGAAGATTGGGTGAAAAAAAATTCTCAGAGATTTCAGAAAACCAGTACTTTTTTGGAAGCTTGGCACAACTTTGAAATCAAAGTGTCTTTCGGCAGTCTCAGCTTGGGGTAATTCAAGAGGAAACAAACCACAAAGACAGAACTTAGAACTACTTTATTTTGTCAATTTTCAAGGAGCTAGCAAAAACCGTGTTTGATTTAGACTTCCAACCACATCTATCTATATAAGAGGAATCAGAGTGAAACCTAAAAATTCAAAGTGTCACTGGAAACGAACGCTTCAAGCAAAAAGAAAGAAAATTGGGCAGCTAAGTGGACTTATTGAATTGATCATTACCACAGAGAATCATGAAGATTGGGTGAAAAAAAAATTGCCGATATTTCAGAAAACCAGTACTTTTTTGGAAGCTTGGCACACCTTTGAAATGAAAGTGTCTTTCGGCAGTCTCTGCTTGGGGTAATTCAAGAGGAAACAAAGCACAAAGACAGAACTTAGAACTACTTTATTTTGTCAAGTTTCAAGGAGCTAGCACAAACTGTGTTTGATTTAGACTTCCAACCACATCTATCTATATATGAGGAAATAGAGTGAAACCTAAAAATTCGAAGTGTTACTGGAAACGAACGCTTCAAGCAAGAAGTGTGAAAATTGTGCAGCTAAGTGGACTTAGTGAACTGATCATTACCACAGAGAATCATCTAGATTGGGTGAAAAAATATTTGCCGAGATTTCAGAAATCCAGCAGTTTTTTGGAAGCTTGGCACACCTTTGAAATGAAAGTGTCTTTCGGCAGTCTCGGTTGGGGTACTTCAAGAGGAAACAAACCATAGACATAGAACTTAGAACTACTTTATTTTGTCAAGTTTCAAGGAGCTAGCACAAACCGTGTTTGATTCAGAGTTCCAAACAAATCTATCTATATGGGAGAAAACAGAGTGAAACGTAAAAACTCCAACTGTTACTGGTAACGAACGCTTCATCCTAGAAGAGTGAATATTGGGCAGCTAAGTGAACTTAGTGAACTGATCATTAGCACAAGAATCATCAGGATCGGATGAAAAAATAATTGCCAACTACTCAGAAAACCAGTAGTTTTTGGGAAGCTTGGCACACCTTTGAAATGAAAGTGTCTAACGCAGTCTCTGCTTGTGGCTACTTCAAGAGGAAACAAACCATAGAGACAGAAATTAGAACTACTTTATTTTGTGAAGTTTCAAATAGCTAGCACAAACCGTGTTTGATTTAGATTTCCAAACACATCTATCTATATAGGAGAAAACAGAGTGAAACCTAAAAATTCAAAGTGTACTGGAAACGAACGCTTCAAGCAAGAAGAATGAAAATTGGGCAGCTAAGTGGACTCACTGAAATGATCATTACCACAGAGAATCATGAAGATTAGGTGAAAAAAAAATTGCCGAGATTTCAGAAAACCAGTCCTTTTTTGGAAGCGTGGCACACCTTTGAAATGAAAGTGTCTTTCGGCAGTCTCTGCTTGGGGTAATTCAAGAGGAAACAAACCACAAAGACAGAACTCAGAACTACTTTATTTTGTCAAGTTTCAGGGAGCTAGCAAAAACCGTGTCTGATTTAGACTTCCAAACACATCTATCTATATAGGAGGAAATAGTGTGAAACCTAAAAATTCGAAGTGTTACTGGAAACGAACGCTTCAAGCAAGAAGAGTGAAAATTGGGCAGCTAAATGGACTCATTGAATTGATCATTCCCACAGGGAATCATGATTTGGGTGAAAAAATATTCGCCGTGATTTCAGAAATCCAGTAGTTTTTTGGAAGCTTGGCACACCTTTGAAATAAAAGTGTCTTTCGGCAGTCTATGTTGGGGTACTTCAAGAGGAAACAAACCATAGACACAGAACTTAGAACTACTTTATTTTGTCAAGTTTCAAGGAGCTATCCCAAACCGTGTTTGATTCAGAGTTCCACACACATCTATCTATATGGGAGAAAACAGAGTGAAACGTAAAAACTCAAACTGTTACTGGTAACGAACGCTTCATCCTAGAAGAGTGAATATTGGGCAGCTAAGTGGAGTTAGTGAATTGATCATTACCACAGAGACTCATCTAGATTGGGTGAAAAAATATTTGCCAAGATTTCAGAAAACCAGTACTTTTTTGGAAGCTTGGCACACCTTTGAAATGAAAGTGTCTTTCGGCAGTCTCTGTTGGGGTACTTCAAGAGGAAACAAACAATAGAGATAGAACTTAGAACTACTTTATTTTGTCAAGTTTCAAGGAGCTAGCACAAACCGTGTTTGATTCAGAGTTCCAAACACATCTATCTATATGGGAGAAAACAGAGTGAAATGTAAAAACTCAAACTGTTACTGGTAACGAACGCTTCATCCTAGAAGAGTGAATATTTGGCAGCTAAGTGGACTTAGTGAACTGATCATTACCAAAAGAATCATCAGAATCGGATGAAAAAATATTTGCAGACTATTCAGAAAACCAGTAGTTTTTTGCAAGGTTGGCACACCTTTCCAATGAAAGTGTCTTACGCAGTCTCTGCTTGTGGCTACTTCAAGAGGAAACAAACCATAGAGACAGAACTTAGAACTACTTTATTTTGTGAAGTTTAAAAAAGCTAGCACAAACCGTGTTTGATTCCGAGTTCCAAACACATCTATCTATATAGGAGAAAAGAGAGTGAAACCCAAAAATTCAAAGTGTCACTGGAAACGAACGTTTCAAGCAAGAAGAATGAAAATTGGCCAGATAAGTGGACTTATTGAATTGATCATTACCACAGAGAATCATGAAGATTGGGTGAAAAAAAATTTGCCGACATTTCAGAAAACCAGTACTTTTTTGGGAGCTTGGCAGACCTTTGAAATGAAAGTGTCTTTCGGCAGTCTATGCTTGGGGTAATTCAAGAGGAGACAAAACATAGACATAAAACTTAGAACTACTTTATTTTGTCAAGTTTCAAGGAGCTAGCACAAACCGTGTTTGATTCAGAGTCCAAACACATCTATCTATATGGGAGGAAATAGAGTGAAACCTAAAAATTCGAAGTGTTACTGGAATCGAACGCTTCAAGCAAGAAGAGTGAATATTGGGCAGCTAAGTGGACTTAGTGAACTGATCATTACCACAGAGAATCATCTAGAGTGGGTGAAAAAATATTTGCCGAGATATCAGAAATCCAGTAGTTTTTTGGAAGCTTGGCACACCTTTGAAATGAAAGTGTCTTTCGACAGTCTCTGTTGGGGTACTACAAGAGGAGACAAACCATAGACATAAAACTTAGAACTACTTTATTTTGTCAAGTTTCAAGGAGCTAGCACAATCCGTGTTTGATTCAGAGTTCGAATCTCATCTATCTATATGGGAGAAAACAGAGTGAAACGTAAAAACTCAAACTGTTACTGGTAACGAACGCTTCATCCTAGAAGAGTGAATATTGGGCAGCTAAGTGGACTTAGTGAACTGATCCTTACCACAAGAATCATCAGGATCGGATAAAAAAATATTTGCCGACTATTCAGAAAAACAGTAGTTTTTTGGAAGCTTAGCACAGCTTTCCAATGAAAGTGTCTTACGCAGTGTCTGCTTGTGGCTACTTCAAGAGGAAACAAACCATAGAGACAGAACTTGGAACTACTTTATTTTGTGAAGTTTCAAAAAGCTAGCACAAACCGTGTTTGATTTAGAGTTCCAAACACATCTATCTATATTGGAGAAAACAGAGTGAAACCTAAAATTTCAAAGTGTCACTGGAAACGAACGCTTCAAGCAAGAAGAATGAAAATTGGGCAGCTAAGTGGACTCATTGAATTGATCATTACCACAGAGAATCATGAAGATTGGGTGAAAAAAAATTTGCCGAGATTTCAGAAAACCAGTACTTTTTTGGAAGCTTGGCACACCTTTGAAATGAAAGTGTCTTTCGGCTGTCTATGCTTGGGGTAATTCAAGAGGAAACAAACCACAAAGACAGAACTTAGAACTACTTTATTTTGTCAAGTTTCAAGGAGCTAGCACAAACCGTGTTTGATTTAGACTTCCAAACACATCTATCTATATAGGAGAAAATAGAGTGAAACCTAAAAATTCGAAGTGTTATTGGAAACGAACGCTTCAAGCAAGAAGAATGAAAATTGGGCACCTAAGTGGACTTATTGAATTGATCATTACCACAGAGAATCATGAAGATTGGGTGAAAAAAAATTTGCCGATATTTCAGAAAACCAGTACTTTTTTGGAAGCTTGGCACACCTTTGAAATGAAAGTGTCTTTCGGCAGTCTCTGCTTGGGGTAATTCAAGAGGAAACAAAGCACAAAGACAGAACTTAGAACTACTTTATTTTGTCAAGTTTCAAGGAGCTAGCACAAACTGTGTTTGATTTAGACTTCCAACCACATCTATCTATATAGGAAGAAATAGAGTGAAACCTAAATATTCGAAGTGTTACTGGAAACGAACGCTTCAAGCAAGAAGTGTGAAAATTGTGCAGCTAAGTGGACTTAGTGAACTGATCATTACCACAGAGAATCATCTAGATTGGGTGAAAAAATATTTGCCGAGATTTCAGAAATCCAGCAGTTTTTTGGAAGCTTGGCACACCTTTGAAATGAAAGTGTCTTTCGGCAGTCTCGGTTGGGGTACTTCAAGAGGAAACAAACCATAGACATAGAACTTAGAACTACTTTATTTAGTCAAGTTTCCAGGAGCTAGCACAAACCGTGTTTGATTCAGAGTTCCAAACAAATCTATCTATATGGGAGAAAACAGAGTGAAACGTAAAAACTCCAACTGTTACTGGTAAAGAACGCTTCATCCTAGAAGAGTGAATATTGGGCAGCTAAGTGAACTTAGTGAACTGATCATTAGCACAAGAATCATCAGGATCGGATGAAAAAATATTTGCCAACTACTCAGAAAACCAGTAGTTTTTGGGAAGCTTGGCACACCTTTGAAATGAAAGTGTCTTACGCAGTCTCTGCTTGTGGCTACTTCAAGAGGAAACAAACCATAGAGACAGAACTTAGAACTACTTTATTTTGTGAAGTTTCAAATAGCTAGCACAAACCGTGTTTGATTTAGATTTCCAAACATATCTATCTATATAGGAGAAAACAGAGTGAAACCTAAAAATTCAAAGTGTACTGGAAACGAACGCTTCAAGCAAGAAGAATGAAAATTGGGCAGCTAAGTGGACTCACTGAAATGATCATTACCACAGAGAATCATGAAGATTAGGTGAAAAAAAAATTGCCGAGATTTCAGAAAACCAGTCCTTTTTTGGAAGCGTGGCACACCTTTGAAATGAAAGTGTCTTTCGGCAGTCTCTGCTTGGGGTAATTCAAGAGGAAACAAACCACAAAGACAGAACTCAGAACTACTTTATTTTGTCAAGTTTCAGGGAGCTAGCAAAAACCGTGTCTGATTTAGACTTCCAAACACATCTATCTATATAGGAGGAAATAGTGTGAAACCTAAAAATTCGAAGTGTTACTGGAAACGAACGCTTCAAGCAAGAAGAGTGAAAATTGGGCAGCTAAATGGACTCATTGAATTGATCATTCCCACAGGGAATCATGATTTGGGTGAAAAAATATTCGCCGTGATTTCAGAAATCCAGTAGTTTTTTGGAAGCTTGGCACACCTTTGAAATAAAAGTGTCTTTCGGCAGTCTATGTTGGGGTACTTCAAGAGGAAACAAACCATAGACACAGAACTTAGAACTACTTTATTTTGTCAAGTTTCAAGGAGCTATCCCAAACCGTGTTTGATTCAGAGTTCCACACACATCTATCTATATGGGAGAAAACAGAGTGAAACGTAAAAACTCAAACTGTTACTGGTAACGAACGCTTCATCCTAGAAGAGTGAATATTGGGCAGCTAAGTGGAGTTAGTGAATTGATCATTACCACAGAGACTCATCTAGATTGGGTGAAAAAATATTTGCCAAGATTTCAGAAAACCAGTACTTTTTTGGAAGCTTGGCACACCTTTGAAATGAAAGTGTCTTTCGGCAGTCTCTGTTGGGGTACTTCAAGAGGAAACAAACAATAGAGATAGAACTTAGAACTACTTTATTTTTTCAAGTTTCAAGGAGCTAGCACAAACCGTGTTTGATTCAGAGTTCCAAACACATCTATCTATATGGGAGAAAACAGAGTGAAATGTAAAAACTCAAACTGTTACTGGTAACGAACGCTTCATCCTAGAAGAGTGAATATTGGGCAGCTAAGTGGACTTAGTGAACTGATCATTACCAAAAGAATCATCAGAATCGGATGAAAAAATATTTGCAGACTATTCAGAAAACCAGTAGTTTCTTGCAAGGTTTGCACACCTTTCCAATGAAAGTGTCTTACGCAGTCTCTGCTTGTGGCTACTTCAAGAGGAAACAAACCATAGAGACAGAACTTAGAACTACTTTATTTTGTGAAGTTTAAAAAAGCTAGCACAAACCGTGTTTGATTCCGAGTTCCAAACACATCTATCTATATAGGAGAAAAGAGAGTGAAACCCAAAAATTCAAAGTGTCACTGGAAACGAACGTTTCAAGCAAGAAGAATGAAAATTGGCCAGATAAGTGGACTTATTGAATTGATCATTACCACAGAGAATCATGAAGATTGGGTGAAAAAAAATTTGCCGACATTTCAGAAAACCAGTACTTTTTTGGGAGCTTGGCAGACCTTTGAAATGAAAGTGTCTTTCGGCAGTCTATGCTTGGGGTAATTCAAGAGGAGACAAAACATAGACATAAAACTTAGAACTACTTTATTTTGTCAAGTTTCAAGGAGCTAGCACAAACCGTGTTTGATTCAGAGTCCAAACACATCTATCTATATGGGAGGAAATAGAGTGAAACCTAAAAATTCGAAGTGTTACTGGAATCGAACGCTTCAAGCAAGAAGAGTGAAAATTGGGCAGCTAAGTGGACTTAGTGAACTGATCATTACCACAGAGAATCATCTAGAGTGGGTGAAAAAATATTTGCCGAGATATCAGAAATCCAGTAGTTTTTTGGAAGCTTGGCACACCTTTGAAATGAAAGTGTCTTTCGACAGTCTCTGTTGGGGTACTACAAGAGGAGACAAACCATAGACATAAAACTTAGAACTACTTTATTTTGTCAAGTTTCAAGGAGCTAGCACAATCCGTGTTTGATTCAGAGTTCGAATCTCATCTATCTATATGGGAGAAAACAGAGTGAAACGTAAAAACTCAAACTGTTACTGGTAACGAACGCTTCATCCTAGAAGAGTGAATATTGGGCAGCTAAGTGGACTTAGTGAACTGATCCTTACCACAAGAATCATCAGGATCGGATAAAAAAATATTTGCCGACTATTCAGAAAAACAGTAGTTTTTTGGAAGCTTAGCACAGCTTTCCAATGAAAGTGTCTTACGCAGTGTCTGCTTGTGGCTACTTCAAGAGGAAACAAACCATAGAGACAGAACTTGGAACTACTTTATTTTGTGAAGTTTCAAAAAGCTAGCACAAACCGTGTTTGATTTAGAGTTCCAAACACATCTATCTATATAGGAGAAAACAGAGTGAAACCTAAAATTTCAAAGTGTCACTGGAAACGAACGCTTCAAGCAAGAAGAATGAAAATTGGGCAGCTAAGTGGACTCATTGAATTGATCATTACCACAGAGAATCATGAAGATTGGGTGAAAAAAAATTTGCCGAGATTTCAGAAAACCAGTACTTTTTTGGAAGCTTGGCACACCTTTGAAATGAAAGTGTCTTTCGGCTGTCTATGCTTGGGGTAATTCAAGAGGAAACAAACCACAAAGACAGAACTTAGAACTACTTTATTTTGTCAAGTTTCAAGGAGCTAGCACAAACCGTGTTTGATTTAGACTTCCAAACACATCTATCTATATAGGAGAAAATAGAGTGAAACCTAAAAATTCAAAGTGTCACTGGAAACGAACGCTTCAAGCAAAAAGAAAGAAAATTGGGCAGCTAAGTGGACTTATTGAATTGATCATTACCACAGAGAATCATGAAGATTGGGTGAAAAAAAAATTGCCGATATTTCAGAAAACCAGTTCTTTTTTGGAAGCTTGGCACACCTTTGAAATGAAAGTGTCTTTCGGCAGTCTCTGCTTGGGGTAATTCAAGAGGAAACAAAGCACAAAGACAGAACTTAGAACTACTTTATTTTGTCAAGTTTCAAGGAGCTAGCACAAACTGTGTTTGATTTAGACTTCCAACCCCATCTATCTATATAGGAGGAAATAGAGTGAAACCTAAATATTCGAAGTGTTACTGGAAACGAACGCTTCAAGCAAGAAGTGTGAAAATTGTGCAGCTAAGTGGACTTAGTGAACTGATCATTACCACAGAGAATCATCTAGATTGGGTGAAAAAATATTTGCCGAGATTTCAGAAATCCAGCAGTTTTTTGGAAGCTTGGCACACCTTTGAAATGAAAGTGTCTTTCGGCAGTCTCGGTTGGGGTACTTCAAGAGGAAACCAACCATAGACATAGAACTTAGAACTACTTTATTTTGTCAAGTTTCAAGGAGCTAGCACAAACCGTGTTTGATTCAGAGTTCCAAACAAATCTATCTATATGGGAGAAAACAGAGTGAAACGTAAAAACTCCAACTGTTACTGGTAACGAACGCTTCATCCTAGAAGAGTGAATATTGGGCAGCTAAGTGAACTTAGTGAACTGATCATTAGCACAAGAATCATCAGGATCGGATGAAAAAATATTTGCCAACTACTCAGAAAACCAGTAGTTTTTTGGAAGCTTGGCACACCTTTGAAATGAAAGTGTCTTACGCAGTCTCTGCTTGTGGCTACTTCAAGAGGAAACAAACCATAGAGACAGAACTTAGAACTACTTTATTTTGTGAAGTTTCAAATAGCTAGCACAAACCGTGTTTGATTTAGATTTCCAAACATATCTATCTATATAGGAGAAAACAGAGTGAAACCTAAAAATTCAAAGTGTACTGGAAACGAACGCTTCAAGCAAGAAGAATGAAAATTGGGCAGCTAAGTGGACTCACTGAAATGATCATTACCACAGAGAATCATGAAGATTAGGTGAAAAAAAAATTGCCGAGATTTCAGAAAACCAGTCCTTTTTTGGAAGCGTGGCACACCTTTGAAATGAAAGTGTCTTTCGGCAGTCTCTGCTTGGGGTAATTCAAGAGGAAACAAACCACAAAGACAGAACTCAGAACTACTTTATTTTGTCAAGTTTCAGGGAGCTAGCAAAAACCGTGTCTGATTTAGACTTCCAAACACATCTATCTATATAGGAGGAAATAGTGTGAAACCTAAAAATTCGAAGTGTTACTGGAAACGAACGCTTCAAGCAAGAAGAGTGAAAATTGGGCAGCTAAATGGACTCATTGAATTGATCATTCCCACAGGGAATCATGATTTGGGTGAAAAAATATTCGCCGTGATTTCAGAAATCCAGTAGTTTTTTGGAAGCTTGGCACACCTTTGAAATAAAAGTGTCTTTCGGCAGTCTATGTTGGGGTACTTCAAGAGGAAACAAACCATAGACACAGAACTTAGAACTACTTTATTTTGTCAAGTTTCAAGGAGCTATCCCAAACCGTGTTTGATTCAGAGTTCCACACACATCTATCTATATGGGAGAAAACAGAGTGAAACGTAAAAACTCAAACTGTTACTGGTAACGAACGCTTCATCCTAGAAGAGTGAATATTGGGCAGCTAAGTGGAGTTAGTGAATTGATCATTACCACAGAGACTCATCTAGATTGGGTGAAAAAATATTTGCCAAGATTTCAGAAAACCAGTACTTTTTTGGAAGCTTGGCACACCTTTGAAATGAAAGTGTCTTTCGGCAGTCTCTGTTGGGGTACTTCAAGAGGAAACAAACAATAGAGATAGAACTTAGAACTACTTTATTTTTTCAAGTTTCAAGGAGCTAGCACAAACCGTGTTTGATTCAGAGTTCCAAACACATCTATCTATATGGGAGAAAACAGAGTGAAATGTAAAAACTCAAACTGTTACTGGTAACGAACGCTTCATCCTAGAAGAGTGAATATTGGGCAGCTAAGTGGACTTAGTGAACTGATCATTACCAAAAGAATCATCAGAATCGGATGAAAAAATATTTGCAGACTATTCAGAAAACCAGTAGTTTCTTGCAAGGTTGGCACACCTTTCCAATGAAAGTGTCTTACGCAGTCTCTGCTTGTGGCGACTTCAAGAGGAAACAAACCATAGAGACAGAACTTAGAACTACTTTATTTTGTGAAGTTTAAAAAAGCTAGCACAAACCGTGTTTGATTCCGAGTTCCAAACACATCTATCTATATAGGAGAAAAGAGAGTGAAACCCAAAAATTCAAAGTGTCACTGGAAACGAACGTTTCAAGCAAGAAGAATGAAAATTGGCCAGATAAGTGGACTTATTGAATTGATCATTACCACAGAGAATCATGAAGATTGGGTGAAAAAAAATTTGCCGACATTTCAGAAAACCAGTACTTTTTTGGGAGCTTGGCAGACCTTTGAAATGAAAGTGTCTTTCGGCAGTCTATGCTTGGGGTAATTCAAGAGGAGACAAAACATAGACATAAAACTTAGAACTACTTTATTTTGTCAAGTTTCAAGGAGCTAGCACAAACCGTGTTTGATTCAGAGTCCAAACACATCTATCTATATGGGAGGAAATAGAGTGAAACCTAAAAATACGAAGTGTTACTGGAATCGAACGCTTCAAGCAAGAAGAGTGAAAATTGGGCAGCTAAGTGGACTTAGTGAACTGATCATTACCACAGAGAATCATCTAGAGTGGGTGAAAAAATATTTGCCGAGATATCAGAAATCCAGTAGTTTTTTGGAAGCTTGGCACACCTTTGAAATGAAAGTGTCTTTCGACAGTCTCTGTTGGGGTACTACAAGAGGAGACAAACCATAGACATAAAACTTAGAACTACTTTATTTTGTCAAGTTTCAAGGAGCTAGCACAATCCGTGTTTGATTCAGAGTTCGAATCTCATCTATCTATATGGGAGAAAACAGAGTGAAACGTAAAAACTCAAACTGTTACTGGTAACGAACGCTTCATCCTAGAAGAGTGAATATTGGGCAGCTAAGTGGACTTAGTGAACTGATCCTTACCACAAGAATCATCAGGATCGGATAAAAAAATATTTGCCGACTATTCAGAAAAACAGTAGTTTTTTGGAGGCTTAGCACAGCTTTCCAATGAAAGTGTCTTACGCAGTGTCTGCTTGTGGCTACTTCAAGAGGAAACAAACCATAGAGACAGAACTTGGAACTACTTTATTTTGTGAAGTTTCAAAAAGCTAGCACAAACCGTGTTTGATTTAGAGTTCCAAAAACATCTATCTATATAGGAGAAAACAGAGTGAAACCTAAAATTTCAAAGTGTCACTGGAAACGAACGCTTCAAGCAAGAAGAATGAAAATTGGGCAGCTAAGTGGACTCATTGAATTGATCATTACCACAGAGAATCATGAAGATTGGGTGAAAAAAAATTTGCCGAGATTTCAGAAAACCAGTACTTTTTTGGAAGCTTGGCACACCTTTGAAATGAAAGTGTCTTTCGGCTGTCTATGCTTGGGGTAATTCAAGAGGAAACAAACCACAAAGACAGAACTTAGAACTACTTTATTTTGTCAAGTTTCAAGGAGCTAGCACAAACCGTGTTTGATTTAGACTTCCAAACACATCTATCTATATAGGAGAAAATAGAGTGAAACCTAAAAATTCGAAGTGTCATTGGAAACGAACGCTTCAAGCAAGAAGAATGAAAATTGGGCACCTAAGTGGACTTATTGAATTGATCATTACCACAGAGAATCATGAAGATGGGTTGAAAAAAAATTTGCCGAGATTTCAGAAAACCAGTACTTTTTTGGAAGCTTGGCACACCTTTGAAATGAAAGTGTCTTTCAGCAGTCTCTGCTTGGGGTAATTCAAGAGGAAACAAACCACAATGACAGAACTTAGAACTACTTTATTTTGTCAAGTTTCAAGGAGCTAGCACAAACCGTGTTTGATTTAGACTTCCAACCACATCTATCTATATAGGAGGAAATAGAGTGAAACCTAAAAATTCGAAGTGTTACTGGAAACGAACGCTTCAAGCAAGAAGAATGAAAATTGGGCAGCTAAGTGGACTTATTGAATTGATCATTACCACAGAGTATCTTGAAGATTGGGTGAAAAAAAATTCTCAGAGATTTCAGAAAACCAGTACTTTTTTGGAAGCTTGGCACAACTTTGAAATCAAAGTGTCTTTCGGCAGTCTCAGCTTGGGGTAATTCAAGAGGAAACAAACCACAAAGACAGAACTTAGAACTACTTTATTTTGTCAATTTTCAAGGAGCTAGCAAAAACCGTGTTTGATTTAGACTTCCAACCACATCTATCTATATAAGAGGAATCAGAGTGAAACCTAAAAATTCAAAGTGTCACTGGAAACGAACGCTTCAAGCAAAAAGAAAGAAAATTGGGCAGCTAAGTGGACTTATTGAATTGATCATTACCACAGAGAATCATGAAGATTGGGTGAAAAAAAAATTGCCGATATTTCAGAAAACCAGTACTTTTTTGGAAGCTTGGCACACCTTTGAAATGAAAGTGTCTTTCGGCAGTCTCTGCTTGGGGTAATTCAAGAGGAAACAAAGCACAAAGACAGAACTTAGAACTACTTTATTTTGTCAAGTTTCAAGGAGCTAGCACAAACTGTGTTTGATTTAGACTTCCAACCACATCTATCTATATAGGAGGAAATAGAGTGAAACCTAAATATTCGAAGTGTTACTGGAAACGAACGCTTCAAGCAAGAAGTGTGAAAATTGTGCAGCTAAGTGGACTTAGTGAACTGATCATTACCACAGAGAATCATCTAGATTGGGTGAAAAAATATTTGCCGAGATTTCAGAAATCCAGCAGTTTTTTGGAAGCTTGGCACACCTTTGAAATGAAAGTGTCTTTCGGCAGTCTCGGTTGGGGTACTTCAAGAGGAAACAAACCATAGACATAGAACTTAGAACTACTTTATTTTGTCAAGTTTCAAGGAGCTAGCACAAACCGTGTTTGATTCAGAGTTCCAAACAAATCTATCTATATGGGAGAAAACAGAGTGAAACGTAAAAACTCCAACTGTTACTGGTAACGAACGCTTCATCCTAGAAGAGTGAATATTGGGCAGCTAAGTGAACTTAGTGAACTGATCATTAGCACAAGAATCATCAGGATCGGATGAAAAAATATTTGCCAACTACTCAGAAAACCAGTAGTTTTTTGGAAGCTTGGCACACCTTTGAAATGAAAGTGTCTTACGCAGTCTCTGCTTGTGGCTACTTCAAGAGGAAACAAACCATAGACACAGAACTTAGAACTACTTTATTTTGTGAAGTTTCAAATAGCTAGCACAAACCGTGTTTGATTTAGATTTCCAAACATATCTATCTATATAAGAGAAAACAGAGTGAAACCTAAAAATTCAAAGTGTACTGGAAACGAACGCTTCAAGCAAGAAGAATGAAAATTGGGCAGCTAAGTGGACTCACTGAAATGATCATTACCACAGAGAATCATGAAGATTAGGTGAAAAAAAAATTGCCGAGATTTCAGAAAACCAGTCCTTTTTTGGAAGCGTGGCACACCTTTGAAATGAAAGTGTCTTTCGGCAGTCTCTGCTTGGGGTAATTCAAGAGGAAACAAACCACAAAGACAGAACTCAGAACTACTTTATTTTGTCAAGTTTCAGGGAGCTAGCAAAAACCGTGTCTGATTTACACTTCCAAACACATCTATCTATATAGGAGGAAATAGTGTGAAACCTAAAAATTCGAAGTGTTACTGGAAACGAACGCTTCAAGCAAGAAGAGTGAAAATTGGGCAGCTAAATGGACTCATTGAATTGATCATTCCCACAGGGAATCATGATTTGGGTGAAAAAATATTCGCCGTGATTTCAGAAATCCAGTAGTTTTTTGGAAGCTTGGCACACCTTTGAAATAAAAGTGTCTTTCGGCAGTCTATGTTGGGGTACTTCAAGAGGAAACAAACCATAGACACAGAACTTAGAACTACTTTATTTTGTCAAGTTTCAAGGAGCTATCCCAAACCGTGTTTGATTCAGAGTTCCACACACATCTATCTATATGGGAGAAAACAGAGTGAAACGTAAAAACTCAAACTGTTACTGGTAACGAACGCTTCATCCTAGAAGAGTGAATATTGGGCAGCTAAGTGGAGTTAGTGAATTGATCATTACCACAGAGACTCATCTAGATTGGGTGAAAAAATATTTGCCAAGATTTCAGAAAACCAGTACTTTTTTGGAAGCTTGGCACACCTTTGAAATGAAAGTGTCTTTCGGCAGTCTCTGTTGGGGTACTTCAAGAGGAAACAAACAATAGAGATAGAACTTAGAACTACTTTATTTTTTCAAGTTTCAAGGAGCTAGCACAAACCGTGTTTGATTCAGAGTTCCAAACACATCTATCTATATGGGAGAAAACAGAGTGAAATGTAAAAACTCAAACTGTTACTGGTAACGAACGCTTCATCCTAGAAGAGTGAATATTGGGCAGCTAAGTGGACTTAGTGAACTGATCATTACCAAAAGAATCATCAGAATCGGATGAAAAAATATTTGCAGACTATTCAGAAAACCAGTAGTTTCTTGCAATGTTGGCACACCTTTCCAATGAAAGTGTCTTACGCAGTCTCTGCTTGTGGCTACTTCAAGAGGAAACAAACCATAGAGACAGAACTTAGAACTACTTTATTTTGTGAAGTTTAAAAAAGCTAGCACAAACCGTGTTTGATTCCGAGTTCCAAACACATCTATCTATATAGGAGAAAAGAGAGTGAAACCCAAAAATTCAAAGTGTCACTGGAAACGAACGTTTCAAGCAAGAAGAATGAAAATTGGCCAGATAAGTGGACTTATTGAATTGATCATTACCACAGAGAATCATGAAGATTGGGTGAAAAAAAATTTGCCGACATTTCAGAAAACCAGTACTGTTTTGGGAGCTTGGCAGACCTTTGAAATGAAAGTGTCTTTCGGCAGTCTATGCTTGGGGTAATTCAAGAGGAGACAAAACATAGACATAAAACTTAGAACTACTTTATTTTGTCAAGTTTCAAGGAGGTAGCACAAACCGTGTTTGATTCAGAGTCCAAACACATCTATCTATATGGGAGGAAATAGAGTGAAACCTAAAAATTCGAAGTGTTACTGGAATCGAACGCTTCAAGCAAGAAGAGTGAAAATTGGGCAGCTAAGTGGACTTAGTGAACTGATCATTACCACAGAGAATCATCTAGAGTGGTGAAAAAATATTTGCCGAGATATCAGAAATCCAGTAGTTTTTTGGAAGCTTGGCACACCTTTGAAATGAAAGTGTCTTTCGACAGTCTCTGTTGGGGTACTACAAGAGGAGACAAACCATAGACATAAAACTTAGAACTACTTTATTATGTCAAGTTTCAAGGAGCTAGCACAATCCGTGTTTGATTCAGAGTTCGAATCTCATCTATCTATATGGGAGAAAACAGAGTGAAACGTAAAAACTCAAACTGTTACTGGTAACGAACGCTTCATCCTAGAAGAGTGAATATTGGGCAGCTAAGTGGACTTAGTGAACTGATCCTTACCACAAGAATCATCAGGATCGGATAAAAAAATATTTGCCGACTATTCAGAAAAACAGTAGTTTTTTGGAAGCTTAGCACAGCTTTCCAATGAAAGTGTCTTACGCAGTGTCTGCTTGTGGCTACTTCAAGAGGAAACAAACCATAGAGACAGAACTTGGAACTACTTTATTTTGTGAAGTTTCAAAAAGCTAGCACAAACCGTGTTTGATTTAGAGTTCCAAACACATCTATCTATATAGGAGAAAACAGAGTGAAACCTAAAATTTCAAGTGTCACTGGAAACGAACGCTTCAAGCAAGAAGAATGAAAATTGGGCAGCTAAGTGGACTCATTGAATTGATCATTACCACAGAGAATCATGAAGATTGGGTGAAAAAAAATTTGCCGAGATTTCAGAAAACCAGTACTTTTTTGGAAGCTTGGCACACCTTTGAAATGAAAGTGTCTTTCAGCTGTCTATGCTTGGGGTAATTCAAGAGGAAACAAACCACAAAGACAGAACTTAGAACTACTTTATTTTGTCAAGTTTCAAGGAGCTAGCACAAACCGTGTTTGATTTAGACTTCCAAACACATCTATCTATATAGGAGGAAATAGAGTGAAACCTAAAAATTCGAAGTGTTACTGGAAACGAACGCTTCAAGCAAGAAGAATGAAAATTGGGCAGCTAAGTGGACTTATTGAATTGATCATTACCACAGAGAATCTTGAAGATTGGGTGAAAAAAAATTCTCAGAGATTTCAGAAAACCAGTACTTTTTTGGAAGCTTGGCACAACTTTGAAATCAAAGTGTCTTTCGGCAGTCTCAGCTTGGGGTAATTCAAGAGGAAACAAACCACAAAGACAGAACTTAGAACTACTTTATTTTGTCAATTTTCAAGGAGCTAGCAAAAACCGTGTTTGATTTAGACTTCCAACCACATCTATCTATATAAGAGGAATCAGAGTGAAACCTAAAAATTCAAAGTGTCACTGGAAACGAACGCTTCAAGCAAAAAGAAAGAAAATTGGGCAGCTAAGTGGACTTATTGAATTGATCATTACCACAGAGAATCATGAAGATTGGGTGAAAAAAAAATTGCCGATATTTCAGAAAACCAGTACTTTTTTGGAAGCTTGGCACAACTTTGAAATCAAAGTGTCTTTCGGCAGTCTCTGCTTGGGGTAATTCAAGAGGAAACAAAGCACAAAGACAGAACTTAGAACTACTTTATTTTGTCAAGTTTCAAGGAGCTAGCACAAACTGTGTTTGATTTAGACTTCCAACCCCATCTATCTATATAGGAGGAAATAGAGTGAAACCTAAATATTCGAAGTGTTACTGGAAACGAACGCTTCAAGCAAGAAGTGTGAAAATTGTGCAGCTAAGTGGACTTAGTGAACTGATCATTACCACAGAGAATCATCTAGATTGGGTGAAAAAATATTTGCCGAGATTTCAGAAATCCAGCAGTTTTTTGGAAGCTTGGCACACCTTTGAAATGAAAGTGTCTTTCGGCAGTCTCGGTTGGGGTACTTCAAGAGGAAACCAACCATAGACATAGAACTTAGAACTACTTTATTTTGTCAAGTTTCAAGGAGCTAGCACAAACCGTGTTTGATTCAGAGTTCCAAACAAATCTATCTATATGGGAGAAAACAGAGTGAAACGTAAAAACTCCAACTGTTACTGGTAACGAACGCTTCATCCTAGAAGAGTGAATATTGGGCAGCTAAGTGAACTTAGTGAACTGATCATTAGCACAAGAATCATCAGGATCGGATGAAAAAATATTTGCCAACTACTCAGAAAACCAGTAGTTTTTTGGAAGCTTGGCACACCTTTGAAATGAAAGTGTCTTACGCAGTCTCTGCTTGTGGCTACTTCAAGAGGAAACAAACCATAGAGACAGAACTTAGAACTACTTTATTTTGTGAAGTTTCAAATAGCTAGCACAAACCGTGTTTGATTTAGATTTCCAAACATATCTATCTATATAGGAGAAAACAGAGTGAAACCTAAAAATTCAAAGTGTACTGGAAACGAACGCTTCAAGCAAGAAGAATGAAAATTGGGCAGCTAAGTGGACTCACTGAAATGATCATTACCACAGAGAATCATGAAGATTAGGTGAAAAACAAATTGCCGAGATTTCAGAAAACCAGTCCTTTTTTGGAAGCGTGGCACACCTTTGAAATGAAAGTGTCTTTCGGCAGTCTCTGCTTGGGGTAATTCAAGAGGAAACAAACCACAAAGACAGAACTCAGAACTACTTTATTTTGTCAAGTTTCAGGGAGCTAGCAAAAACCGTGTCTGATTTAGACTTCCAAACACATCTATCTATATAGGAGGAAATAGTGTGAAACCTAAAAATTCGAAGTGTTACTGGAAACGAACGCTTCAAGCAAGAAGAGTGAAAATTGGGCAGCTAAATGGACGCATTGAATTGATCATTCCCACAGGGAATCATGATTTGGGTGAAAAAATATTCGCCGTGATTTCAGAAATCCAGTAGTTTTTTGGAAGCTTGGCACACCTTTGAAATAAAAGTGTCTTTCGGCAGTCTATGTTGGGGTACTTCAAGAGGAAACAAACCATAGACACAGAACTTAGAACTACTTTATTTTGTCAAGTTTCAAGGAGCTATCCCAAACCGTGTTTGATTCAGAGTTCCACACACATCTATCTATATGGGAGAAAACAGAGTGAAACGTAAAATCTCAAACTGTTACTGGTAACGAACGCTTCATCCTAGAAGAGTGAATATTGGGCAGCTAAGTGGAGTTAGTGAATTGATCATTACCACAGAGACTCATCTAGATTGGGTGAAAAAATATTTGCCAAGATTTCAGAAAACCAGTACTTTTTTGGAAGCTTGGCACACCTTTGAAATGAAAGTGTCTTTCGGCAGTCTCTGTTGGGATACTTCAAGAGGAAACAAACAATAGAGATAGAACTTAGAACTACTTTATTTTGTCAAGTTTCAAGGAGCTAGCACAAACCGTGTTTGATTCAGAGTTCCAAACACATCTATCTATATGGGAGAAAACAGAGTGAAATGTAAAAACTCAAACTGTTACTGGTAACGAACGCTTCATCCTAGAAGAGTGAATATTGGGCAGCTAAGTGGACTTAGTGAACTGATCATTACCAAAAGAATCATCAGAATCGGATGAAAAAATATTTGCAGACTATTCAGAAAACCAGTAGTTTCTTGCAAGGTTGGCACACCTTTCCAATGAAAGTGTCTTACGCAGTCTCTGCTTGTGGCTACTTCAAGAGGAAACAAACCATAGAGACAGAACTTAGAACTACTTTATTTTGTGAAGTTTAAAAAAGCTAGCACAAACCGTGTTTGATTCCGAGTTCCAAACACATCTATCTATATAGGACAAAAGAGAGTGAAACCCAAAAATTCAAAGTGTCACTGGAAACGAACGTTTCAAGCAAGAAGAATGAAAATTGGCCAGATAAGTGGACTTATTGAATTGATCATTACCACAGAGAATCATGAAGATTGGGTGAAAAAAAATTTGCCGAAATTTCAGAAAACCAGTACTTTTTTGGGAGCTTGGCACACCTTTGAAATGAAAGTGTCTTTCGGCAGTCTATGCTTGGGGTAATTCAAGAGGAGACAAAACATAGACATAAAACTTAGAACTACTTTATTTTGTCAAGTTTCAAGGAGCTAGCACAAACCGTGTTTGATTCAGAGTCCAAACACATCTATCTATATGGGAGGAAATAGAGTGAAACCTAAAAATTCGAAGTGTTACTGGAATCGAACACTTCAAGCAAGAAGAGTGAAAATTGGGCAGCTAAGTGGACTTATTGAATTGATCATTACCACAGAGAATCATGAAGATTGGTGAAAAAAAATTTGCCGAGATTTCAGAAAACCAGTAGTTTTTTGGAGGCTTGGCACACCTTTCCAATGAAAGTGTCTTACGCAGTCTCTGCTTGTGGCTACTTCAAGAGGAAACAAACCATAGAGACAGAACTTGGAACTACTTTATTTTGTGAAGTTTCAAAAAGGTAGCACAAACCGTGTTTGATTTAGAGTTCCAAACACATCTATCTATATAGGAGAAAACAGCGTGAAACCTAAAAATTCAAAGTGTCACTGGAAACGAACGCTTCAAGCAAGAAGAATGAAAATTTGGCAGCTAAGTGGACTTATTCAATTGATCATTACCACAGAGAATCATGAAGATTGGTGAAAAAAAAATTTGCTGAGATTTCAGAAAACCAGTACTTTTTTGGAAGCTTGGCACACCTTTGAAATTAAAGTGTCTTTCGGCAGTCTCTGCTTGGGGTATACAAGAGGAAACAAACCACAAAGACAGAACTTAGAACTACTTTATTTTGTCAAGTTTCAAGGAGCTAGCACAAACCGTGTTTGATTTAGACGTCCAACCACATCTATCTATATAGGAGAAAACAGAGTGAAACCTAAAAATTCAAAGTGTCACTGGAACCGAATGCTTCAAGCAAGAAGAATGAAAATTGGGCAGTTAAGTGGCCTTATTGAATTGATCATTACCCCAGAGAATCATGAAGATTGGGTGAAAAAACATTTGCCGAGATTTCAGAAAACCAGTACTTTTTTGGAATCTTGGCACACCTTTGAAATGAAAGTGTCTTTCGGCAGTCTCTGCTTGGGGTATTCAAGAGGAAACAAACCACAAAGACAGAACTTAGAACTACTTTATTTGGTCAAGTTTCAAGGAGCTAGCACAAACCGTGTTTGATTTAGACTTCCAACCACATCTATCTATATAGGAGGAAACAGAGTGAAAACTAAAATTTCGAAGTGTTACTGGAAACGAACGCTTCATCCTAGAAGAGTGAATATTGGGCAGCTAAGTGGACTTAGTGAACTCATCATTACCACAAGAATCATCAGGATCGGATGAAAAAATATTTGGCGACTATTCAGAAAACCAGTAGTTTTTTGGAAGCTTGGCACACCTTTCCAATGAAAGTGTCTTACGCAGTCTCTGCTTGTGGCTACTTCAAGAGTAAACAAACCATAGAGTCAGAACTTAGAACTACTTTATTTTGTGAAGTTTCAAAAAGGTAGCACAAACCGTGTTTGATTTAGAGTTCCAAACACATCTATCTATATGGGAGAAAACAGAGTGAAACGTAAAAACTCAAACTGTTACTGGAAATGAACGCTTCATCCTAGAAGAGTGAATATTGGGCAGCTAAGTGGACTTAGTGAACTGATAATTACCACAAGAATCATGAGGATCGGATGAAAAAATATTTGCCGACTATTCAGAAAACCAGTAGTTTTTTGGAAGCTTGGCACACCTTTCCATTGAAAGCGTCTTACGCAGTCTCTGCTTGTGGCTACTTCAAGAGGAAACAAACCAAAGAGACAGAACTTAGAACTACTTTATTTTGTGAGGTTTCAAAAAGCTAGCACAAACCGTGTTTGATTTAGAGTTCCAAACACATCTATCTATATAGGAGAAAACAGAGTGAAACCTAAAAATTCAAAGTGTCACTGGAAACGAACGCTTCAAGCAAGAAGAATGGAAATTTGGCAGCTAAGTGGACTTATTGAATTGATCATTACCACAGAGAATCATGAAGATTGGGTCAAAAAAAAATTAGCCGAGATTTCAGAAAACCAGTACTTTTTTGGAAGCTTGGCACACCTTTGATATAAAGTGTCTTTCGGCAGTCTCTGCTTGGTGTAATTCAAGAGGAAACAAACCACAAAGACAGAACTTAGAACTACTTTATTTTGTCACGTTTCAAGGAGCTAGCACAAACCGTGTTTGATTTAGACTTCCAACCACATCTATCTATATAGGAGGAAACAGAGTGAAACCTAAAAATTCGAAGTGTTACTGGAAACGAACGCTTCAAGCAAGAAGAGTGAAAATTGGGCAGCTAAGTGGACTTAGTGAACTCATCATTACCACAAAGAATCATCTAGATTGGGTGAAAAAATATTTGCCGAGATTTCAGAAATCCAGCAGTTTTTTTGGAAGCTTGGCACACCTTTGAAATGAAAGTGTCTTTCAGAAGTCTCTGCAGGGGTAATTCAAGAGGAAACAAACCACAAAGACAGAACATAGAACTACTTTATTTTGTCAAGTTTCAAGGAAGTGTTTGATTCAGAGTTCCAAACACATCTATCTATATGGAGAAAACAGAGTGAAACGTAAAAACTCAAACTGTTACTGGTAACGAACGCTTCATCCTAGAAGAGTGAATATTGGGCAGCTAAGTGGACTTAGTGAACTGATCATTATCACAAGAATCATCAGGATCGGATGAAAAAATATTTGCCGACTATTCAGAAAACCAGTAGTTTTTTGGAAGCTTGGCACACCTTTCCAATGAAAGTGTCTTACGCAGTCTCTGCTTGTGGCTACTTCAAGAGGAAACAAACCATAGAGACAGAACTTACAACTACTTTATTTTGTGAAGTTTCAAAAAGCTAGCACAAACCGTGTTTGATTTAGAGTTCCAAACACATCTATCTATATAGGAAAAAACAGAGTGAAACCTAAAAATTCAAAGTGTCACTGGAAACGAACTCTTCAAGCAAGAAGAATGAAAATTGGGCAGCTAAGTGGACTTATTGAATTGATCAATACCACAGAGAATCATGCAGATAGGGTGAAAAAAAATTTGCCGAGATTTCCGAAAACCAGTACTTTTTTGGAAGCTTGGCACACCTTTGAAATGAAAGTGTCTTTCGGCAGTCTCTGTTGGTGTACTTCAAGAGGAAAAAACCATACAGATAGAACTTAGAAATACTTTCTTTTGTCAAGTTTCAAGGAGCTAGCACAAACCGTGTTTGATTCAGAGTTCCAAACACATCTATCTATATGGGAGAAAACAGAGTGAAACGTAAAAACTCAAACTGTTACTGGAAATGAACGCTTCATCCTAGAAGAGTGAATATTGGGCAGCTAAGTGGACTTAGTGAACTGATCATTACCACAAGAATCATGAGGATCGGATGAAAAAATATTTGCCGACTATTCAGAAAACCAGTAGTTTTTTGGAAGCTTGGCACACCTTTCCATTGAAAGCGTCTTACGCAGTCTCTGCTTGTGGCTACTTCAAGAGGAAACAAACCAAAGAGACAGAACTTAGAACTACTTTATTTTGTGAGGTTTCAAAAAGCTAGCACAAACCGTGTTTGATTTAGAGTTCCAAACACATCTATCTATATAGGAGAAAACAGAGTGAAACCTAAAAATTCAAAGTGTCACTGGAAACGAACGCTTCAAGCAAGAAGAATGGAAATTTGGCAGCTAAGTGGACTTATTCAATTGATCATTACCACAGAGAATCATGAAGATTGGGTCAAAAAAAAATTAGCCGAGATTTCAGAAAACCAGTACTTTTTTGGAAGCTTGGCACACCTTTGAAATTAAAGTGTCTTTCAGCAGTCTCTGCTTGGTGTAATTCAAGAGGAAACAAACCACAAAGACAGAACTTAGAACTACTTTATTTTGTCAAGTTTCAAGGAGCTAGCACAAACCGTGTTTGATTTAGACTTCTAACCACATCTATCTATATAGGAGGAAACAGAGTGAAACCTAAAAATTCGAAGTGTTACTGGAAACGAACGCTTCAAGCAAGAAGAGTGAAAATTGGGCAGCTAAGTGGACTTAGTGAACTCATCATTACCACAAAGAATCATCTAGATTGGGTGAAAAAATATTTGCCGAGATTTCAGAAATCCAGCAGTTTTTTGGAAGCTTGGCACACCTTTGAAATGAAAGTGTCTTTCAGAAGTCTCTTGAGGGGTAATTCAAGAGGAAACAAACCACAAAGACAGAACATAGAACTACTTTATTTTGTCAAGTTTCAAGGAAGTGTTTGATTCAGAGTTCCAAACACATCTATCTATATGGGAGAAAACAGAGTGAAACGTAAAAACTCAAACTGTTACTGGTAACGAACGCTTCATCCTAGAAGAGTGAATATTGGGCAGCTAAGTGGACTTAGTGAACTGATCATTACCACAAGAATCATCAGGATCGGATGAAAAACTATTTGCCGACTATTGAGAAAACCAGTAGTTTTTTGGAAGCTTGGCACACCTTTCCAATGAAAGTGTCTCTGCTTGTGGCTACTTCAAGAGGAAACAAACCAAAGACACAGAACTTAGAACTACTTTATTTTGTGAAGTTTCAAAAAGCTAGCACTAACCGTGTTTGATTTAGAGTTCCAAACACATCTATCTATATAGGAGAAAACAGAGTGAAACCTAAAAATTCAAAGTGTCACTGGAAACAAACGATTCAAGCAAGAAGAATGAAAATTTGGCAGCTAAGTGGACTTATTGAATTGATCATTACCACAGAGAATCATGAAGATTGGGTCAAAAAAAAAATTTCCGAGATTTCAGAAAACCAGTACTTTTTTGGAAGCTTGGCACACCTTTGAAATTAAAGTGTCTTTAGGCAGTCTCTGCTTGGTGTAATTCAAGAGGAAACAAACCACAAAGACAGAACTTAGAACTACTTTATTTTGTCAAGTTTCAAGGAGCTAGCACAAACTGTGTTTGATTTAGACTTCCAACCACATCTATCTATATAGGAGGAAACAGAGTGAAACCTAAAAATTCCAAGTGTTACTGGAAATGAACGCTTCAAGCAAGAAGAGTGAAAATTGGGCAGCTAAGTGGACTTAGTGAACTGTTCATTACCACAGAGAATCATCTAGATTGGGTGAAAAAAATATTTGTCGATATTTCAGAAATCCAGCAGTTTTTTGGAAACTTGGCACACCTTTGAAAAGAAAGTGTCTTTCAGCAGTCTCTGCAGGAGTAATTCAAGAGGAAACAAACCACAAAGACAGAACATAGAACTACTTTATTTTGTCAAGTTTCAAGGACGTGTTTGATTCAGAGTCCCAAACACATCTATCTATATGGGAGAAAACAGTGTGAAACGTAAAAACTCAAACTGTTACTGGGAACGAACGCTTCATCCTAGAAGGTGAATATTGGGAAGCTAAGTGGACTTAGTGAACTGATCATTATCACAGAGAATCATCTAGATTGGGTGAAAATATATTTGTCGAGATTTCAGAAATCCAGCAATTTTTTGGAAGCTTGGCACACTTTTGAAATGAAAGTGTCTTTCGGCAGTCTCTGTTGGTGTACTTCAAGAGGAAACAAACCATAGAGATTGAACTTAGAAATATTTTCTTTTGTCAAATTTCAAGGAGCTAGCACAAACCGTGTTTGATTTAGACGTCCAAACACATCTATCTATATATGAGGAAACAGAGTGAAACCTAAAAATTCGAAGTGTTACTGGAAACGAACGCTTCATCCTAGAAGAGTGAATATTGGGCAGCTAAGTGGACTTAGTGAACTCATCATTACCACAAGAATCATCAGGATCGGATGAAAAAATATTTGCCGACTATTCAGAAAACCAGTAGTTTTTTGGAAGCTTGGCACACCTTTGCAATGAAAGTGTCTTACGCAGTCTCTGCTTGTGGCTACTTCAAGAGGAAACAAACCATAGAGACAGAACTTAGAACTACTTTATTTTGTGAAGTTTCAAAAAGCTAGCACCAACCATGTTTGATTTAGAGTTCCAAACACATCTATCTATATAGGAGAAAACAGAGTGAAACCTAAAAATTCAAAGTGTCACTGGAAACGAACGCTTCAAGCAAGAAGAATGAAAATTGGGCAGCTAAGTGGACTTATTGAATTGATCATTACCACAGAGAATCATGAAGATTGGGTGAATAAAAATTTGCCGAGATTTCAGAAAACCAGTACTTTTTTGGAAGCTTGGCACACCTTTGAAATGAAAGTGTCTTTTGACAGTCTCTGCTTGGGGTAATTCAAGAGGAAAAAAACCACAAAGACAGAACTTAGAACTACTTCATTTTGTAGTTTCAAGGAGCTAGCACAATCCGTGTTTGATTTAGACTTCCAAACACATCTATCTATATAGGAGGAAACAGAGTGAAACCTAAAAATTTGAAGTGTCACTGGAAACGAACGCTTCAAGCCAAAAGAGTGAAAATTGGGCAGCTAAGTGGACTTAGTGAACTGATCATTACCACAGAGAATCATCTAGATTGGGTGAAAAAATATTTGCCGAGATGTCTGAAATCCAGCAGTTTTTTGGAACCTTGGCACACCTTTGAAATGAAAGTGTCTTTCGGCAGTCTCTGTTGGGGTACTTCAAGAGGAAACAAACCATAGAGATAGAACTTAGAACTGCTTTATTTTGTCAAGTTTCAAGGAGCTAGCACAAACCGTGTTTGATTCAGAGTTCCAAACACATCTACCTATATGGGAGAAAACAGAGTGAAACGTAAAAACTCAAACTGTTACTAGTAACGAACGCTTCATCCTAGAAGAGTGAATATTGGGCAGCTAAGTGGACTTAGTGAACTGATCATTACCACAAGAATCATCAGGATCGGATGAAAAAACATTTGCATACTATTTAGAAAACCAGTAGTTTTTTGAAAGCTTGGCACACCTTTCCAATGAAAGTGTCTTACGCAGTCTCTGCTTGTGGCTATTTCAAGAGGAAACAAACCATAGAGACAGAACTTGGAACTACTTTATTTTGTGAAGTTTCAAAAAGCTAGCACAAACCGCGTTTGATTTAGAGTTCCAAACACTTCTATCTATATCGGAGAAAACAGAGTGAAACCTAAAAATTCAAAGTGTCACTGGAAACGAACGCTTCAAGCAAGAAGAATGAAAATTGGGCAGCTACGTGGACTTATTGAATTGAGCATTACCACAGAGAATCATGAAGATTTGGTGAAAAAAAAATTGCCGAGAATTCAGAAAACCATTACTTTTTTGGAAGCTTTGCACAACTTTGAAATGAAAGTGTCTTTCGGCAGTCTCTGCTTGGGGTAATTCAGGAGGAAACAAACCACAAAGACAGAACTTAGAACTACTTTATTTTTTCAAGTTTCAAGGAGCTAGCACAAACCATGTTTGATTTAGACTTCCAACCACATCTATCTATATAAGAGGAAATAGAGTGAAACCTAAAAATTCGAAGTGTTACTGGAAACGAACGCTTCAAGCAAGAAGAGTGAAAATTGGGCTACTAAGTGGACTTAGTGAACTGATCATTACCACAGAGAATCATCTAGGTTGGGTGAAAAAATATTTGACGACTATTCAGAAAACAAGAATTTTTTTGGAAGCTTGGCACACCTTTGAAATGAAAGTGTCTTTCGGCAGTCTCTGTTGGGGTACTTCAAGAGAAAACAAACCATAGAGATAGAACTTAGAACTACTTTATTTTGTCAAGTTTCAAGGAGCTAGCACAAACCGTGTTTGATTCAGAGTTCCAAACACATCTATCTATATGGGAGAAAACAGAGTGAAATGTAAAAACTCAAACTGTTACTGGTAATGAACGCTTCATCCTAGAAGAGTGAATATTGGGCAGCTAAGTGGACTAAGTGAACTGATCATTACCACAAGAATCATCAGGATCGGATGAAAAAATATTTGCCGACTACTCAGAAAACCAGTAGTTTTTTGGAAGCTTGGCACACCTTTCCAATGAAAGTGTCTTCGCAGTCTCTGCTTGTGGCTACTTCAAGAGGAAACAAACCATAGAGACAGAACTTACAGCTACTTTATTTTGTGCAGTTTCAAAAAGCTAGCACAAACCGTGTTTGATTTAGAGTTCCAAACACATCTATCTATATAGGAGAAAACAGTGTGAAACCTAAAAATTCAAAATGTCACTGGAAACGAACGCTTCAAGCAAGAAGAATGAAAATTGGGCAGCTAAGTGGACTTATTGAATTGATCATTACCACAGAGAATCATGAAGATTGGGTGAAAACTTTGCCGAGATTTCAGAAAACCAGTACTTTTTTGGAGGCTTGGCACACCTTTGAAATGAAAGTGTCTTTCGGCAGTCTCTGCTTGGGGTAATTCAAGAAAAAACAAACCACAAAGACAGAACTTAGAACTACTTTATTTTGTCAAGTTTCAAGGAGCTTGCACAAACCGTGTTTGATTTAGACTTCTAACCACATCTATCTATATAGGAGGAAACAGAGTGAAACTAAAAATTCGAAGTGTTACTGGAAACGAACGCTTCAACCAAGAAGAGTGAAAATTGGGCAGCTAAGTGGACTTGGTGAACTGATCATTACCACAGAGAATCATGTAGATTTGGTGAAAAAATATTTGACGACTATTCAGAAAACCAGAATTTTTTTGGAAGCTTGGCACACCTTTGAAATGAAAGTGTCTTTCGGCAGTCTCTGTTGGGGTACTTCAAGAGAAAACAAACCATAGAGATAGAACTTAGAACTACTTTATTTTGTCAAGTTTCAAGGAGCTAGCACAAACCGTGTTTGATTCAGAGTTCCAAACACATCTATCTATATGGGAGAAAACAGAGTGAAACGTAAAAACTCAAACTGTTACTGGTAACGAACGCTTCATCCTATAAGAGTGAATATTGGGCAGCTATGTGGACTTAGTGAACTGATCATTACCACAAGAATCATCAGGATCGGATGAAAAAATATTTGCCGACTATTCAGAAAACCAGTAGTTTTTTGGAAGCTTGCCACACCTTTCCAATGAAAGTGTCTTACGCAGTCTCTGCTTGTGGCTACTTCAAGAGGAAACAAACCATAGAGACAGAACTTACAACTACTTTATTTCGTGAAGTTTCAAAAAGCTGGCACAAACCGTGTTTGATTTAGAGTTCCAAACACATCTATCTATATAAGAGAAAACAGAGTGAAACCTAAAAATTCAAAGTGTCACTGGAAACGAATGCTTTAAGCAAGAAGAATGAAAATTGGGCAGCTAAGTGGACTTATTGAATTGATCATTACCAAAGAGAATCATGAAGATTGGGTGAATAAAAATTTGCCGAGATATCAGAAAACCAGTACTTTTTTGGAAGCTTGGCACACCTTTGAAATGAAAGTGTCTTTTGACAGTCTCTGCTTGGGGTAATTCAAGAGGAAAAAAACCACAAAGACAGAACTTAGAACTACTTCATTTTGTAGTTTCAAAGAGCTAGCTCAATCCGTGTTTGATTTAGACTTCCAAACACATCTATCTATATAGGAGGAAACAGAGTGAAACCTAAAAATTCGAAGTGTCACTGGAAACGAACGCTTCAAGCCAAAACAGTGAAAATTGGGCAGCTAAGTGGCCTTAGTGAACTGATCATTACCCCAGAGAATCATCTAGATTGGGTGAAAAAATATTTGCCGAGATGTCAGAAATCCAGCAGTTTTTTGGAAGCTTGGCACACCTTTGAAATGAAAGTGTCTTTCGGCAGTTTCTGTTGGGGTACTTCAAGAGGAAACAAACCACAAAGACAGAAATCAGAGCTACTTTATTTTGTTGTTTCAAGGAGCTAGCACAAACCGTGTTTGATTTAGACTTCCAACCACACCTATCTATATAGGAGGAAATAGAGTGAAACCTAAAAATTCGAAGTGTTATTGGAAACGAACGCTTCAAGCAAGAAGAGTGAAAATAGGGCAGCTAAGTGGACTTAGTGAACTGATCATTACCACAGAGAATCATCTAGATTGGTTGAAAAAATATTTGCCGAGATGTCAGAAATCCAGCAGTTTTTTTGGAAGCTAGGCACACCTTTGAAATGAAAGTGTCTTTCGGCAGTCTCTGTGGGGTACTTCAAGAGGAAACAAACCATAGAGATAGAACTAAGAACTACTTTATTTTGTCAAGTTTCAAGGAGCTAGCACAAACCGTGTTTGATTCAGAGTTCCAAACACATCTACCTATATGGGAGAAAACAGAGTGAAACGTAAAAACTCAAACTGTTCCTGGTAAGGAACGCTTCATCCTAGAAGAGTGAATATTTGCAGCTAAGTGGAGTTAGTGAACTGATCATTACCACAGAGAATCATCAGGATCGGATGAAAAAATATTTGCCGACTATTCAGAAAACCAGTAGTTTTTTGGAAGCTTGGCACACCTTTCCAATGAAAGTGTCTTACGCAGTCTCTGCTTGTGGCTACTTCAAGAGGAAACAAACCATAGAGACAGAACTCAGAACTACTTTATTTTGTGATGTTTCAAAAAGCTAGCACAAACCGTGTTTGATTTAGAGTTCCAAACACATCTATCTATATAGGAGAAAACAGAGTGAAACCTAAAAATTCAAAGTGTCACTGGAAACGAACGCTTCAAGCAAGAAGAATGAAAATTGGGCAGCTAAGTGGACTTATTGAATTGATCATTACCACAGAGAATCATGAAGATTGGGTAAAAAAAAATTTGCCGAAATTTCAGAAAACCAGTACTTTTTTGGAAGCTTGGTACACCTTTGAAATGAAAGTGTCTTTCGGCAGTCTCTGCTTAGGGTAATTCAAGAGGAAACAAACCACAAAGACAGAAATTAGAGCTACTTTATTTTGTAGTTTCAAGCAGCTAGCACAAACCGTGTTTGATTTAGACTTCCAACCACACCTATCTATATAGGAAAAAATAGAGTGAAACCTAAAAATTCGAAGTGTTATTGGAAACAAATGCTTCAAGCAAGAAGAGTGAAAATAGGGCAGCTAAGTGGACGTAGTGAACTGATCATTACCACAGAGAATCATCTAGATTGGGTGAAAAAATATTTGCCGAGATGTCAGAAATCCAGCAGTTTTTTGGAAGCTAGGCACACCTTTGAAATGAAAGTGTCTTTTGGCAGTCTCTGTTGGGGTACTTCAAGAGGAAACAAACCATAGAGATAGAACTTAGAACTACTTTATTTTGTCAAGTTTCAAGGAGCTAGCACACACCGTGTTTGATTCAGAGTTCCAAACACATCTATCTATATGGGAGTAAACAGAGTGAAACGTAAAAACTCAAATTGTTACTGGTAACGAACGATTCATCCTAGAAGAGTGAATATTGGGCAGATAAGTGGACTTAGTGAACTGATCATTACCACAAGAATCATCAGGATCGGATGAAAAAATATTTGCCGACTATTCAGAAAACCAGTAGTTTTTTGGAAGCTGGCACACCTTTCCAATGAAAGTGTCTTACGCAGTCTCTGTTTGTGGCTACTTCAAGAGGAAACAAACCATAGAGACAGAACTTAGAACTACTTTATTTTGTGAAGTTTCAAAAAGCTAGCACAAACCGCATTTGATTTAGAGTTCCAAACACTTCTATCTATATAGGAGAAAACAGAGTGAAACCTAAAATTCAAAGTGTCACTGGAAACGAACGCTTCAAGCAAGAAGAATGAAAATTGGGCAGCTAAGTGGACTTATTGAATTGATCATTACCACAGAGAATCATGAAGATTGGGTGAAAAAAAATTTGCCGAGATTTCAGAAAACCAGTACTTTTTTGGAAGCTTGGCACAACTTTGAAATGAAAGTGTCTTTCAGCAGTCTCTGCTTGGGGTAATTCAAGAGGAAACAAACCACAAAGACAGAACTTAGAACTACTTCATTTTGTCAAGTTTCAAGGAGCTAGCACAAACCGTGTTTGATTTAGACTTCCAAACACATCTATCTATATAGGAGGAAATAGAGTGAAACCTAAAAATTCGAAGTGTTACTGGAAATGAACGCTTCAAGCAAGAAGAGTGAAAATTGGGCTGCTAAGTGGACTTAGTGAACTGATCATTACCACAGAGAATCATCTAGGTTGGGTGAAAAAATATTTGACGACTATTCAGAAAACAAGAATTTTTTTGGATGCTTGGCACACCTTTGAAATGAAAGTGTCTTTCAGCAGTCTCTGTAGGGGTACTTCAAGAGAAAACAAACAATAGAGACAGAACTTAGAACTACTTTATTTTGTCAAGTTTCAAGGAGCTAGCACAAACCGTGTTTGATTCAGTGTTCCAAACACATCTATCTATATGGGAGAAAACAGAGTGAAATGTAAAAACTCAAACTGTTACTGGTAATGAACGCTTCATCCTAGAAGAGTGAATATTGGGCAGCTAAGTGGACTAAGTGAACTGATCATTACCACAAGAATCATCAGGATGGGATGAAAAAATATTTGCCGACTATTCAGAAATCCAGTAGTTTTTTGGAAGCTTGGCACACCTTTCCAATGAAAGTGTCTTACGCAGTCTCTTCTTGTGGCTACTTCAAGAGGAAACAAACCATAGAGACAGAACTTACAACTACTATATTTCGTGAAGTTTCAAAAAGCTGGCAAAAACCGTGTTTGATTTAGAGTTCCAAACACATCTATCTATATAAGAGAAAACAGAGTGAAACCTAAAAATTCAAAGTGTCACTGGAAACGAACGCTTCAAGCAAGAAGAATGAAAATTGGGCAGCTCAGTGGACTTATTGAATTGATCATTACCACAGAGAATCATGAAGATTGGGTGAAAATTTTGCTGAGATTTAAGAAAACCAGTATTTTTTTTAGGCTTGGCACACCTTTGAAATGAAAGTGTCTTTCGGCAGTCTCTGCTTGGGGTAATTCAAGAAAAATCAAACCACAAAGACAGAACTTAGAACTACTTTATTTTGTCAAGTTTCAAGGAGCTAGCACAAACCGTGTTTGATTTAGACATCTAACCACATCTATCTATATAGGAGGAAACAGAGTGAAACCTAAAAATTCGAAGTGTTACTGGAAACGAACGCTTCAAGCAAGAAGAGTGAAAATTGGGCAGCTAAGTGGACTTGGTGAACTGATCATTACCACAGAGAATCATCTAGATTGGGTGAAAAAATATTTGCCGAGATGTCAGAAATCCAGCAGTTTTTTGGAAGCTTGGCACACCTTTGAAATGAAAGTGTCTTCGGCAGTCTCTGTTGGGGTACTTCAAGAGGAAACAAACCATAGAGATAGAACTTAGAACTACTTTATTTTTTCAAGTTTCAAGGAGCTAGCACAATCCGTGTTTGATTCAGAGTTCCAAACACATCTACCTATATGGGAGAAAACAGAGTGAAACGTAAAAACTCAAACTGTTCCTGGTAAGGAACGCTTCATCCTAGAAGAGTGAATATTGGGCAGCTAAGTGGAGTTAGTGAACTGATCATTACCACAAGAATCATCAGGATCGGATGAAAAAATATTTGCCGACTATTCAGAAAACCAGTAGTTTTTGGAAGCTTATCACACCTTTCCAATGAAAGTGTCTTACGCAGTCTCTGCTTGTGGCTACTTCAAGAGGAAACAAACCATAGAGACAGAACTCAGAACTACTTTATTTTGTGAAGTTTCAAAAAGCTAGCACAAACCGTGTTTGATTTAGAGTTCCAAACACATCTATCTATATAGGAGAAAACAGAGTGAAACCTAAAAATTCAAAGTGTCACTGGAAACGAACGCTTCAAGCAAGAAGAATGAAAATTGGGCAGCCAAGTGGACTTATTGAATTGATCATTACCACAGAGAATCATGAAGATTGGGTGAAAAAAAATTTGCCGAAATTTCAGAAAACCAGTACTTTTTTGGAAGCTTGGTACACCTTTGAAATGAAAGTGTCTTTCGGCAGTCTCTGCTTAGGGTAATTCAAGAGGAAACAAACC
Source organism: Callospermophilus lateralis (assembly GCF_048772815.1). NCBI lineage: Eukaryota > Metazoa > Chordata > Mammalia > Rodentia > Sciuridae > Callospermophilus > Callospermophilus lateralis. The sequence continues at coordinate 32,139 of NW_027515753.1, read as the reverse complement.
ACAAAGACAGAAATTAGAGCTACTTTATTTTGTAGTTTCAAGGAGCTAGCACAAACCGTGTTTGATTTAGACTTCCAACCACACCTATCTATATAGGAGGAAATAGAGTGAAACCTAAAAATTCGAAGTGTTATTGGAAACGAACGCTTCAAGCAAGAAGTGTGAAAATAGGGCAGCTAAGTGGACTTAGTGAACTGATCATTACCACAGAGAATCATCTAGATTGGTTGAAAAAATATTTGCCGAGATGTCAGAAATCCAGCAGTTTTTTGGAAGCTAGGCACACCTTTGAAATGAAAGTGTCTTTCGGCAGTCTCTGTGGGGTACTTCAAGAGGAAACAAACCATAGAGATAGAACTTAGAACTACTTTATTTTGTCAAGTTTCAAGGAGCTAGCACAAACCGTGTTTGATTCAGAGTTCCAAACACATCTACCTATATGGGAGAAAACAGAGTGAAACGTAAAAACTCAAACTGTTCCTGGTAAGGAACGCTTCATCCTAGAAGAGTCAATATTTGCAGCTAAGTGGAGTTAGTGAACTGATCATTACCACAGAGAATCATCAGGATCGGATGAAGAAATATTTGCCGACTATTCAGAAAACCAGTAGTTTTTTTTAAGCTGGCACACCTTTCCAATGAAAGTGTCTTACGCAGTCTCTGCTTGTGGCTACTTCAAGAGGAAACAAACCATAGAGACAGAACTTAGAACTACTTTATTTTGTTAAGTTTCAAAAAGCTAGCACAAACCGCGTTTGATTTAGAGTTCCAAACACTTCTATCTATATAGGAGAAAACAGAGTGAAACCTAAAATTCAAAGTGTCACTGGAAACGAACGCTTCAAGCAAGAAGAATGAAAATTGGGCAGCTAAGTGGACTTATTGAATTGATCATTACCACAGAGAATCATGAAGATTGGGTGAAAAAAAATTTGCCGAGATTTCAGAAAACCAGTACTTTTTTGGAAGCTGGGCTCAACTTTGAAATGAAAGTGTCTTTCAGCAGTCTCTGCTTGGGGTAATTCAAGAGGAAACAAACCACAAAGACAGAAATTAGAACTACTTTATTTTGTCAAGTTTCAAGGAGCTAGCACAAACCGTGTTTGATTTAGACTTCCAAACACATCTATCTATATAGGAGGAAATAGAGTGAAACCTAAAAATTCGAAGTGTTACTGGAAACGAACGCTTCAAGCAAGAAGAGTGAAAATTGGGCAGCTAAGTGGACTTAGTGAACTGATCATTACCACAGAGAATCATCTAGGTTGGGTGAAAAAATATTTGACGACTATTCAGAAAACAAGAATTTTTTTGGATGCTTGGCACACCTTTGAAATGAAAGTGTCTTTCGGCAGTCTCTGTAGGGGTACTTCAAGAGAAAACAAACCATAGAGACAGAACTTAGAACTACTTTATTTTGTCAAGTTTCAAGGAGCTAGCACAAACCGTGTTTGATTCAGTGTTCCAAACACATCTATCTATATGGGAGAAAACAGAGTGAAATGTAAAAACTCAAACTGTTACTGGTAATGAACGCTTCATCCTAGAAGAGTGAATATTGGGCAGCTAAGTGGACTAAGTGAACTGATCATTACCACAAGAATCATCAGGATGGGATGAAAAAATATTTGCCGACTATTCAGAAAACCAGTAGTTTTTTGGAAGCTTGGCACACCTTTCCAATGAAAGTGTCTTACGCAGTCTCTTCTTGTGGCTACTTCAAGAGGAAACAAACCATAGAGACAGAACTTACAACTACATTATTTCGTGAAGTTTCAAAAAGCTGGCACAAACCGTGTTTGATTTAGAGTTCCAAACACATCTATCTATATAAGAGAAAACAGAGTGAAACCTAAAAATTCAAAGTGTCACTGGAAACGAATGCTTTAAGCAAGAAGAATGAAAATTGGGCAGCTAAGTGGACTTATTGAATTGATCATTACCACAGAGAATCATGAAGATTGGGTGAAAAAAAATTTGCCGAGATTTCAGAAAACCAGTACTTTTTTGGAAGCTTGGCACACCTTTGAAATGAAAGTGTCTTTCGGCAGTCTCTGCTTGGGGTAATTCAAGAAAAAACAAACCACAAAGATAGAACTTAGAACTACTTTATTTTGTCAAGTTTCAAGGAGCTAGCACAAACCGTGTTTGATTTAGACTTCCAACCACATCTATCTATATAGGAGGAAACAGAGTGAAACCTAAAAATTTGAAGTGTTACTGGAAACGAACGCTTCAAGCAAGAAGAGTGAAAATTGGGCAGCTAAGTGGACTTGGTGAACTGATCATTACCACAGAGAATCATCTAGATTGGGTGAAAAAATATTTGCCGAGATTTCAGAAATCCAGCAGTTTTTTGGAAGCTTGGCACACCTTTGAAATGAAAGTGTCTTTCGGCAGTCTCTGTTGGGGTACTTCAAGAGGAAACAAACCATAGAGATAGAACTTAGAACTACTTTATTTTGTCAAGTTTCAAGGAGCTAGCACAAACCGTGTTTGATTCAGAGTTCCAAACACATCTACCTATATGGGAGAAAACAGAGTGAAACGTAAAAACTCAAACTGTTCCTGGTAAGGAACGCTTCATCCTAGAAGAGTGAATATTGGGCAGCTAAGTGGAGTTAGTGAACTGTTCATTACCACAGAGAATCATCAGGATCGGATGAAAAAATATTTGCCGACTATTCAGAAAACCAGTAGTTTTTTGGAAGATTGGCACAGATTTCCAATGAAATGTCTTACGCAGTCTCTGCTTGTGGCTACTTCAAGAGGAAACAAACCATAGAGACAGAACTCAAAACTACTTTATTTTGTGAAGTTTCCAAAAGCTAGCACAAACCGTGTTTGATTTAGAGTTCCAAACACATCTATCTATATAGGAGAAAACAGAGTGAAACCTAAAAATTCAAAGTGTCACTGGAAACGAACGCTTCAAGCAAGAAGAATGAAAATTGGGAAGCTAATTGGACTTATTGAATTGATCATTACCACAGAGAATCATGAAGATTGGGTGAAAAAAAATTGCCAAAATTTCAGAAAACCAGTACTTTTTTGGAAGCTTGGTACACCTTTGAAATGAAAGTGTCTTTCGGCAGTCTCTGCTTAGGGTAATTCAAGAGGAAACAAACCACAAAGACAGAAATTAGAGCTACTTTATTTTGTAGTTTCAAGGAGCTAGCACAAACCGTGTTTGATTTAGACTTCCAACCACACCTATCTATATAGGAGGAAATAGAGTGAAACCTAAAAATTCGAAGTGTTATTGGAAACGAACGCTTCAAGCAAGAAGAGTGAAAATAGGGCAGCTAAGTGGACTTAGTGAACTGATCATTACCACAGAGAATCATCTAGATTGGGTGAAAAAATATTTGCCGAGATGTCAGAAATCCAGCAGTTTTTTGGAAGCTAGGCACAATTTGAAATGAAAGTGTCTTTCGGGAGTCTCTGTTGGGGTACTTCAAGAGGAAACAAACCATAGAGATAGAACTTAGAACTACTTTATTTTGTCAAGTTTCAAAGAGCTAGCACAAACCGTGTTTGATTCAGTGTTCCAAACACATCTATCTATATGGGGGAAAACAGAGTGAAACGTAAAAACTCAAACTGTTACTGGTAACGAACGCTTCATCCTAGAAGAGTGAATATTGGGCAGATAAGTGGACTTAGTGAACTGATCATTACCACAAGAATCATCAGGATCGGATGAAAAAATATTTGCCGACTATTCAGAAAACCAGTAGTTTTCTGGAAGCTTGGCACACCTTTCCAATGAAAGTGTCTTTCGGCAGTCTCTGTTGGGGTACTTCAAGAGGAAACAAACCATAGAGATAGAACTTAGAACTACTTTATTTTTCAAGTTTCAAGGAGCTAGCACAAACCGTGTTTGATTTAGACTACCAAACACATCTATCTATATAGGAGGAAATAGAGTGAAACCTAAAAATTCGAAGTGTTACTGGAAACAAAGTCTTCAAGCAAGAAGAGTGAAAATGGGGCAGCTAAGTGGACTTAGTGAACTGATCATTACCACAGAGAATCATCTAGATTGGGTGAAAAAATATTTGCCGACTATTCAGAAAACCAGTAGTTTTTTGGAAGCTTGGCACACCTTTGAAATGAAAGTGTCTTTCGGCAGTCTCTCCTTGGGGTAATTCATGAGGAAACAAACCACAAAGACAGAACTTAGAACTACTTTATTTTGTCAAGTTTCAAGGAGCTAGCACAAACCGTGTTTGATTTAGACTTCCGACCACATCTATATATAGGAGGAAAGGGAGTGAAATCTAAAAATTCGAAGTGTTACTGGAAACGAACGCTTCAAGCACGAAGAGTGAAAATTGGGCAGCTAAGTGGACTTAGTGAACTGATCATTACCTCAGAGAATCATCTAGATTGGGTGAAAAAATATTTGCCGAGATTTCAGAAATCCAGCAGTTTTTTGGAAGCTTGGTACACCTTTGAAATGAAAGTGTCTCTCGGCAGTCTCTGTTGGGGTACTTCAAGAGAAAACAAACCATAGACATAGAACTTAGAACTACTTTATTTTGTCAAGTTTCAAGGATCTAGCACAAACCGTGTTTGATTCAGAGTTCCAAACACATCTGTCTTTATGGGAGAAAACAGAGTGAAACGTAAAAACTCAAACTGTTACTGGTAACGAAGGCTTCATCCTAGAAGAGTGAATATTGGGCAGCTATGTGGACTTAGTGAACTGATCATTATAACAAGAATCATCAGGATCGGATGAAAAAATATTTGCCGACTATTCAGAAAACCAGTAGTTTCTTGGAAGGTTGGCACACCTTTCCATTGAAAGTGTCTTACGGAGTCTCTGCTTCTGGCTACTTCAAGAGGAAACAAACCATAGAGACAGAACTTAGGACTACTTTATTTTGTGAAGTTTCAAAAAGCTAGCACAAACCGTGTTTGATTTAGAGTTCCAAACACATCTGTCTTATAGGAGAAAACAGAGTGAAACCTAAAAATTCAAAGTGTCACTGGAAACGAACGCTTCAAGCAAGAAGAATTAAAAGTGGGCAGCTAAGTGGACTTATTGAATTGATCATTACCACAGAGAATCATGAAGATTGGGTGAAAAAAAATTTGCCGAGATTTCAGAAAACCAGTAGTTTTTTGGAGGCTTGGCACACCTTTCCAATGAAAGTGTCTTACGCAGTCTCTGCTTGTGGCTACTTCAAGAGGAAACAAACCATAGAGACAGAACTTAGAACTACTTTATTTTGTGAAGTTTCAAAAAGCTAGCACAAACCGTGTTTGATTTAGAGGTCCAAACACATCTATCTATATAGGAGAAAACAGAGTGCAACCTAAAAATTAAAAGTGTCACTGGAAACGAACGCTTCAAGCAAGAAGAATGAAAATTGGGCAGCTAAGTGGACTTATTGAATTGATCATTACCACAGAGAATCATGAAGATTGGGTGAAAAAAAATTTGCCGAGATTTCAGAAAACCAGTAATTTTTTTTAAACTTGGCACAAGTTTGAAATGAAAGTGTCTTTCGGCAGACTCTGTTGGGGTAATTCAAGAGGAAACAAACCACAAAGACAGAACTTAGAACTACTTTATTTTGTCATGATTCAAGGAGCTAGCACAAACCATGTTTGATTTAGACTTCCAAACACATCTATGTATATAGGAGGAAATAGAGTGAAACCAAAAAATTCAAAGTGTTACTGGAAACGAACGCTTCAAGCAAGAAGAGTGAAAATTGGGCAGCTAAGTGGACTTAGTGAACTGATCATTACCACAAGAATCATCAGGATCAGATGAAAAAATATTTGCCGACTATTCAGAAAACCAGTAGTTTTTTGGAAGCTTGGCACACCACCAATGAAAGTGTCTTACGCAGTCTCTGCTTGTGGCTAATTCAAGAGGAAAGAAACCATAGAGACAGAACTTAGAACTACTTTATTTTGTCAAGATTCAAGGAGCTAGCACAAACCTTGTTTGATTTAGACTTCCAAACACATCTATCTGTATAGGAGGAAATAGAGTGAAACCTAAAAATTCGAAGTGTTACTGGAAACAAACGCTTCAAGCAAGAAGAGTGAAAATTGGGCAGCTAAGTGGACTTAGTGAACTGATCATTACCACAGAGAATCATCTAGATTGGGTGAAAAAATATTTGCCGACTATTCAGAAAACCAGAAATTTTTTGGAAGCTTGGCACACCTTTGAAATGAAAGTGTCTTTCCGCAGTCTCTGTTGGGGTACTTCAAGAGAAAACAAACCATAGAGATAGAACTTAGAACTACTTTATTTTGTCAAGTTTCAAGGAGCTAGCACAAACCGTGTTTGATTCAGAGTTCCAAACACATCTACCTATATCGGAGAAAACAGAGTGAAACATAAAAACTCAAACTGTTACTTAAAGAAACGCTTCACCCTAGAAGAGTGAATATTGGGAAGCTAAGTGGAGTTAGTGAACTGATCATTACCACAAGAATCATCAGGATCGGATGAAAAAATATTTGCCGACTATTCAGAAAACCAGTAGTTTTTTGGAAGCTTGGCACACCTTTCCAATGAAAGTGTCTTACGCAGTCTCTGCTTGTGACTACTTCAAGAGGAAACAAACTATAGAGACAGAACTTAGAACTACTTTATTTTGTGAAGTTTCAAGGAGCTAGCACAAACCATGTTTGATTTAGACTTCCAACGACATCTATCTATATAGGAGGAAACAGAGTGAAAAATAAAAATTCGAAGTGTTACTGGAAACGAACGCTTCAAGCAAGAAGAGTGAAAATTGGGAAGCTAAGAGGACTTGGTGAACTGATCATTACCACAGAGAATCATCTAGATAGGGTGAAAAAATATTTGCCGACTATTCAGAAAACCAGAAATTTTTTGGAAGCTTGGCACACCTTTGAAATGAAAGTGTCTTTCGGCAGTCTCTGTTGGGGTACTTCAAGAGAAAACAAACCATAGAGATAGAACTTAGAACTACTTTATTTTGTCAAGTTTCAAGGAGCTAGCACAAACCGTGTTTGATTCAGAGTTCCAACCACATCTATCTATATAGGAGAAAACAGAGTGAAACCTAAAAATTCAAAGTGTCACTGGAAACGAACGCTTCAAGCTAGAAGAGTGAAAATTGGGCAGCTAAGTGGACTTAGTGAACTGATCATTACCACAAGAATCATCAGGATCGGATGAAAAAATATTTGCCAACTATTCAGAACACCAGTAGTTTTTGGAAGCTTGGCACACCTTTCCAATGAAAGTGTCTTACGCAGTCTCTGCTTGTGTCTACTTCAAGAGGAAACAAACCATAGAGACAGAACTCACAACTACTTTATTTTTTGTAGTTTCAAAAAGCTATCACAAACCGTGTTTGATTTAGAGTTCCAAACACATGTATCTATATAGGAGAAAACAGAGTGAAACCTAAAAATTCAAAGTGTCACTGGAAACGAACGCTTCAAGCAAGAAGAATGAATATTGGGCAGCTAAGTGGACTTATTGAATTGATCATTACCACAGAGAATCATGAAGATTGGGTGAAAACATATTTGCCAAGATTTCAGAAATCCAGCAGTTTTTTGGAAGCTTGGCACACCTTTGAAATGAAAGTGTCTTTCAGCAGTCTCTGTTGGGGTACTTCAAGATGAAACAAACCATAGAGATAGAACTTAGAACTACTTTATTTTGTCAAGTTTCAAGGAGCTAGCACAAACCGTGTTTGATTCAGTGTTCCAAACACATCTATCTATATGGGAGAAAACAGAGTGAAACGTAAAAACTCAAACTGTTACTGGTAACGAACGCTTCATCCTAGAAGAGTGAAAATTGGGCAGCTAAGTGGACTTAGTGAACTGATCATTACCACAAGAATATTCAGGATCGGATGAAAAAATATTTGCCGACTATTCAGAAAACCAGTAGTTTTTTGGAAGCTTGGCACACCTTTGTAATGAAAGTGTCTTATGCAGTCTCTGCTTGTGGCTACTTCAAGAGGAAACAAACCATAGAGACAGAACTTAGAACTACTTTATTTTGTGAAGTTTCAAAAAGCTAGCACAAACAGTGTTTGATTTAGAGTTCCAAACATATCTATCTATATGGGAGAAAACAGAGTAAAACCTAAAATTTCAAAGTGTCAATGGAAACGAACGCTTCAAGCAAGAAGAATGAAAATTGGGCAGCTAAGTGGACTTATTGAATTGATCATTACCACAGAGAATCATGAAGATTGGGTGAAAAAAATTTGCCGAGATTTCAGAAAACCAGTACTTTTTTGGAAGCTTGGCACACCTTTGAAATGAAAGTGTCTTTCGGCAGTCTCTGTTGGGGTACTTCAAGAGGAAACAAACCATAGAGATAGAACTTAGAACTACTTTATTTTTCAAGTTTCAAGGAGCTAGCACAAACCGTGTTTGATTTAGACTACCAAACACATCTATCTATATAGGAGGAAATAGAGTGAAACCTAAGAATTCGAAGTGTTACTGGAAACAAAGGCTTCAAGCAAGAAGAGTGAAAATGGGGCAGCTAAGTGGACTTAGTGAACTGATCATTACCACAGAGAATCATCTAGATTGGGTGAAAAAATATTTGCCGACTATTCAGAAAACCAGTAGTTTTTTGGAAGCTTGGCACACCTTTCCAATGAAAGTGTCTTACGCAGTCTCTGCTTGTGGCTACTTCAAGAGGAAACAAACCATAGAGACAGAACTTAGAACTACTTTATTTTGTGAAGTTTCAAAAAGCTAGTACAAACCGCGTTTGATTTAGAGTTCCAAACACTTCTATCTATATAGGAGAAAACAGAGTGAAACCTAAAATTCAAAGTGTCACTGGAAACGAACGCTTCAAGCAAGAAGAATGAAAATTGGGCACCTAAGTGGACTTAGTGAACTGATCATTACCACAGAGAATCATCTAGATTGGGTGAAAAAATATTTGCCAACTATTCAGAAAACCAGAAATTTTTTGGAAGCTTGGCACACCTTTGAAATGAAAGTGTCTTTCGGCAGTCTCTCCTTGGGGTAATTCATGAGGAAACAAACCACAAAGACAGAACTTAGAACTACTTTATTTTGTCAAGTTTCAAGGAGCTAGCACAAACCGTGTTTGATTTAGACTTCCGACCACATCTATATATAGGAGGAAAGGGAGTGAAATCTAAAAATTCGAAGTGTTACTGGAAACGAACGCTTCAAGCACGAAGAGTGAAAATTGGGCAGCTAAGTGGACTTAGTGAACTGATCATTACCACAGAGAATCATCTAGATTGGGTGAAAAAATATTTGCCGAGATTTCAGAAATCCAGCAGTTTTTTGGAAGCTTGGTACACCTTTGAAATGAAAGTGTCTCTCGGCAGTCTCTGTTGGGGTACTTCAAGAGAAAACAAACCATAGACATAGAACTTAGAACTACTTTATTTTGTCAAGTTTCAAGGATCTAGCACAAACTGTGTTTGATTCAGAGTTCCAAACACATCTGTCTTTATGGGAGAAAACAGAGTGAAACGTAAAAACTCAAACTGTTACTGGTAACGAAGGCTTCATCCTAGAAGAGTGAATATTGGGCAGCTATGTGGACTTAGTGAACTGATCATTATAACAAGAATCATCAGGATCGGATGAAAAAATATTTGCCGACTATTCAGAAAACCAGTAGTTTCTTGGAAGCTTGGCACACCTTTCCAATGAAAGTGTCTTACGCAGTCTCTGCTTCTGGCTACTTCAAGAGGAAACAAACCATAGAGACAGAACTTGGAACTACTTTATTTTGTGAAGTTTCAAAAAGCTAGCACAAACCGTGTTTGATTTAGAGTTCCAAACACATCTGTCTATATAGGAGAAAACAGAGTGAAACCTAAAAATTCAAAGTGTCACTGGAAACGAACGCTTCAAGCAAGAAGAATTAAAAGTGGGCAGCTAAGTGGACTTATTGAATTGATTATTACCACAGAGAATCATGAAGATTGGGTGAAAAAAAATTTGCCGAGATTTCAGAAAACCAGTAGTTTTTTGGAGGCTTGGCACACCTTTCCAATGAAAGTGTCTTACGCAGTCTCTGCTTGTGGCTACTTCAAGAGGAAACAAACCATAGAGACAGAACTTAGAACTACTTTATTTTGTGAAGTTTCAAAAAGCTAGCACAAACCGTGTTTGATTTAGAGGTCCAAACACATCTATCTATATAGGAGAAAACAGAGTGAAACCTAAAAATTCAAAGTGTCACTGGAAACGAACGCTTCAAGCAACAATAATGAAAATTGGGCAGCTAAGTGGACTTATTGAATTGATCATTACCACAGAGAATCATGAAGATTGGGTGAAAAAAAATTTGCCGAGATTTCAGAAAACCAGTAATTTTTTTTAAACTTGGCACCAGTTTGAAATGAAAGTGTCTTTCGGCAGTCTCTGTTGGGGTAATTCAAGAGGAAACAAACCACAAAGACAGAACTTAGAACTACTTTATTTTGTCATGATTCAAGGAGCTAGCACAAACCATGTTTGATTTAGACTTCCAAACACATCTATGTATATAGGAGGAAATAGAGTGAAACCAAAAAATTCAAAGTGTTACTGGAAACGAACGCTTCAAGCAAGAAGAGTGAAAATTGGGCAGCTAAGTGGACTTAGTGAACTGATCATTACCACAAGAATCATCAGGATTGGATGAAAAAATATTTGCCGACTATTCAGAAAACCAGTAGTTTTTTGGAAGCTTGGCACACCACCAATGAAAGTGTCTTACGCAGTCTCTGCTTGTGGCTAATTCAAGAGGAAAGAAACCATAGAGACAGAACTTAGAACTACTTTATTTTGTCAAGATTCAAGGAGCTAGCACAAACCGTGTTTGATTTAGACTTCCAAACACATCTATCTGTATAGGAAAAAATAGAGTGAAACCTAAAATTTCGAAGTGTTACTGGAAACGAACGCTTCAAGGAAGAAGAGTGAAAATTGGGCAGCTAAGTGGACTTTGTGAACAGATCATTACCACAGAGAATCATCTAGTTTGGGTGAAAAAAAATTTGCCGAGATTTCAGAAAACCAGTACTTTTTTGGAAGCTTGGCACACCTTTGAAATGAAAGTGTCTTTCGGCAGTCTTTGTTGAAGTATTACAAGAGGAAACAAACCATAGACATAGAACTTAGAACTACTTTATTTTGTCAAGTTTCAAGGAGCTAGCACAAACCGTGTTTGATTCAGAGTTCCAAACACATCTATCTATATAGGAGAAAACAGAGTGAAACGTAAAAACTCAAACTGTTACTGTTAATGAACGCTTCATCTTAGAGAAGTGAATATTGGGCAGCTAAGTGGACTTAGTGAACTGATCATTACCACAAGAGTCATCAGGATCGGATGAAAAAATATTTGCCGACTATTCAGAATACCAGTAGTTTTTTGGAAGCTTGGCACACCTTTCCAATGAAAGTGTCTTATGCAGTCTCGCTTTTGGCTACTTCAAGAGGAAACAAACCATACAGACAGAACTTAGAACACATCTATCTATATAGGAGAAAACAGAGTGAAACCTAAAAATTCAAAGTGTCACTGGAAACGAAAGCTTCAAGCAAGAAGAATGAAAATTGGGCAGCTAAGTGGACTTAGTGAACTGATCATTACCACAGAGAATCATCTAGATTGTTTGAAAAAATATTTGCCGAGATTTCATAAATCCAGTAGTTTTTTGGAAGCTTGGCACACCTTTGAAATGAAGGTGTCTTTTCAGTCTCTGTTGGGGTACTACAAGAGGAAACAAACCATAGACATAGAACTTAGAACTACTTTATTTTGTCAAGTTTCAAGGTACAAGCACAAACCGTGTTTGATTTAGAATTCCAAACACATCTATCTATATAGGAGGAAATAGAGTGAAACCTAAAAATTCGAAGTGTTACTGGAAACGAACGCTTCAAGCAAGAAGAGTGAAAATTGGGCAGCTAAGTGGACTTAGTGAACTGATCATTACCACAGAGAATCATCTAGATTGGCTGAAAAAATATTTGCCGAGATTTCAGAAATCCGGCAGTTTTTTGGAAGCTTGGCACACCTTTGAAATGAAAGTGTCTTTCGGCAGTCTCTGTTGGGGTACTTCCAGAGGAAACAAACCATAGACATAGAACTTCGAACTACTTTATTTTGTCAAGTTTCAAGGATCTAGCACAAACCGTGTTTGATTCAGAGTTCCAAACACATCTATCTATATGGGAGAAAACCGAGTGAAACGTAAAATCTCAAACTGTTACTGGTAACGAACGCTTCATCCTAGAAGAGTGAATATTGGGCAGCTAAGTGGACTTCGTGAAATGATCATAACCACAAGAGTCATCAGGATCGGATGAAAAAATATTTTCCGACTATTCAGAAAACCAGTAGTTTTTTGGAAGCTTGGCACACCTTTCCAATGAAAGTCTCTTACGAAGTCTCTGCTTGTGGCTACTTCAAGAAGAAGCAAACCATAGAGACAGAACGTAGAACTACTTTATTTTCTGAAGTTTCAAAAAGCTAGCACAAACCGTGTTTGATTTAGAGTTCCAAACACATCTATCTATATAGGAGAAAACAGAGTGAAACCTAAAAATTCAAAGTGTCACTGGAAACGAACGCTTCAAGCAAGATGAATGAAAATTGGGCAGCTAAGTGGACTTATTGAATTGATCATTACCACAGAGAATCATGAAGATTGGGTGAAAAAAAATTTTCCGAGATTTCAGAAAACCAGTACTTTTTTGGAAGCTTGGCACACCTTTGAAATGAAAGTGTCTTTCGGCAGTCTCTGCTTGGGGTAATTCAAGAGGAAACAAACCACAAAGACAGAACTCAGAACTACTTTCTTTTGTCAGGTTTCAAGGAGCTAGCTCAAACCGTGTTTGATTTAGACTTCCAGACACATCTATCTATATAGGAGGAAATAGAGTGAAACCTAAAATTTCGAAGTGTTACTGGAAACGAACGCTTCAAGCAAGAAGAGTGAAAATTGGGCAGCTAAGTGGACTTAGTGAACTGATCATTACCACAGAGAATCATCTAGATTGTTTAAAAAAATATTTGCCGAGATTTCAGAAATCCAGTAGTTTTTTGGAAGCTTGGCACACCTTTGAAATGAAAGTGTCTTTCTTCAGTCTCTGTTGGGGTACTACAAGAGGAAACAAACCATAGAAATAGAACTTAGAACTACTTTATTTTGTCAAGATTCAAGGAGCTAGAACAAACCGTGTTTGATTCAGAGTTCAAAACACATCTATCTATATGGGAGAAAACAGAGTGAAACGTAAAAACTCAAACTGTTACTGTTAGCTAACGCTTCATCCTAGAAGAGTGAATATTGGGCAGCTAAGTGGACTTAGTGAACTGATCATTACCACAAGAATCATCAGGATCGGATGAAAAAATATTTGCCGACTATTCAGAAAACCAGTAGTTTTTTGGAAGCTTGGCACACCTTTCCAATGAAAGTGTCTTATGCAGTCTCTGCTTGTGGCTACTTCAAGAGGAAACAAACCATAGAGACAGAACTTAGAACTACTTTATTTTGTGAAGTTTCAAAAAGCTAGCACAAACCGTGTTTGATTTAGAGTTCCAAACACATCTATCTATATAGGAGAAAACAGAGTGAAACCTAAAAATTCAAAGTGTCACTGGAAACGAACGCTTCAAGCAAGAAGAATGAAAATTGGGCAGCTAAGTGGACTTATTAAATTGATCATTACCACAGAGAATCATGAAGATTGGGTGAAAAAAAATTTGCCGAGATTTCAGAAAACCAGTAATTTTTTGGAAGCTTGGCAAACCTTTGAAATGAAAGTGTCTTTGGGCAGTCTCTGTTGGGGTACTACAAGAGGAAACAAACCATAGACATAGAACTTAGAACTACTTTATTTTGTCAAGTTTCAAGGAGCTAGCAAAACCGTGTTTGATTCAGAGTTCCAAACACATCTATCTATATGGGAGAAAACAGAGTGAAACGTAAAAACTCAAACTGTTACTGTTAATGAACGCTTCATCCTAGAGGAGTGAATATTGGGAGCTAAGTGGACTTAGTGAACTGATCATTACCACAAGAGTCATCAGGATCGGATGAAAAAATATTTGCCAACTATTCAGAAAACCAGTAGTTTTTTGGAAGCTTGGCACACCTTTCCAATGAAAGTGTCTTAAGCAGTCTCTACTTTTGGCTACTTCAAGAGGAAACAAACCATACAGACAGAACTTAGAACACATCTATCTATATAGGAGAAAACAGAGTGAAACCTAAAAATTCAAAGTGTCACTGGAAATGAACGCTTCAAGCAAGAAGAGTGAAATTTGGGCAGCTAAGTGGACTTAGTGAACTGATCATTACCACAGAGAATCATCTAGATTGTTTGAAAAAATATTTGCCGAGATTTCATAAATCCAGTAGTTTTTTGGAAGCTTGGCACACCTTTGAAATGAAAGTGTCTTTTCAGTCTCTGTTGGGGTACTACAAGAGGAAACAAACCATAGACATAGAGCTTAGAACTACTTTATTTTGTCAAGTTTCAAGGAGCAAGCACAAACCTTGTTTGACTTAGACTTCCAAACACATCTATCTATATAGGAGAAAACAGAGTGAAACCTAAAAATTTGAAGTGTTACTGGAAACGAACGCTTCTAGAAAGAAGAGTGAAAATTGGGCAGCTAAGTGGACTTAGTGAACTGATCATTACCACAGAGAATCATCTAGATTGGGTGAAAAAATATTTTCCGAGATTTCAGAAATCCAGTAGTTTTTTGGAAGCTTGGCACACCTTTGAAATGAAAGTGTCTGTCGGCAGTCTCTGTTGGGGTACTACAAGAGGAAACAAACCATAGACATAGAACTTAGAACTACTTTATTTTGTCAAGTTTCAAGGAGCTAGCACAAACCGTGTTTGATTCGGAGTTCCAAACACATCTATATATATGGGAGAAAACAGAGTGAAACGTAAAAACTCAAACTGTTACTGGTTACGAACGCTTCATCCTAGAAGAGTGCATATTGGGCAGCTAAGTGGACTTAGTGAACTGATCATAACCACAAGAGTCATCAGGATCGGATAAAAAAATATTTGCCGACTATTCAGAAAACCAGTAGTTTTTTGGAAGCTTGGCACACCTTTCCAATGAAAGTCTCTTACGAAGTCTCTGCTTGTGGCTACTTCAAGAAGAAACAAACCATAGAGACAGAACTTAGAACTGCTTTATTTTCTGAAGTTTCAAAAAGCTAGCACAAACCGTGTTTGAGTTAGAGTTCCAAACACATCTATCTATATAGGAGAAAACAGAGTGAAACCTAAAAATTCAAAGTGTCCCTGGAAACGAACGCCTCAAGCAAGAAGAATAAAAATTGGGCAGCTAAGTGGACTTATTGAATTGATCATTACCACAGAGAATCATGAAGATTGGGTGAAAAAAAATTTGCCGAGATTTCAGAAAACCAGTACTTTTTTGTAAGCTTGGCACACCTTTGAAATGAAAGTGTCTTTCGGCAGTCTCTGCTTGGGGTAATTCAAGAGGAAACAAACCACAAAGACAGAACTCAGAACTACTTTCTTTTGTCAAGTTTCAAGGAGCTAGCACAAACCGTGTTTGATTTAGACTTCCAAACACATCTATCTATATAGGAGGAAATAGAGTGAAACCTAAAATTTCGAAATGTTACTGGAAACGAACGCTTCAAGCAAGAAGAGTGAAAATTGGGCAGCTAAGTGGAATTAGTGAACTGATCATTACCACAGAGAATCATCTAGATTGTTTAAAAAAATATTTGCCGAGATTTCAGAAATCCAGTAGTTTTTTGGAAGCTTGGCACACCTTTGAAATGAAAGTGTCTTTCGAGAGTCTCTGTTGGGGTACTACAAGAGGAAACAAACCATAGAAATAGAACTTAGAACTACTTTATTTTGTCAAGATTCAAGGAGCTAGAACAAACCGTGTTTGATTCAGAGTTCCAAACACATCTATCTATATGGGAGAAAACAGAGTGAAACGTAAAAACTCAAACTGTTACTGTTAACTAACGCTTCATCCTAGAAGAGGGAATATTGGGCAGCTAAGTGGACTTAGTGAACTGATCATTACCACAAGAATCATCAGGATCGGATGAAAAAATATTTGCCGACTATTCAGAAAACCAATAGTTGTTTGGAAGCTTGGCACAACTTTCGAATGAAAGTGTCTTACGCAGTCTCTGCTTGTGGCTACTTCAAGAGGATACAAACCATAGAGACAGAACTTAGAACTACTTTATTTTGTGAAGTTTCAAAAAGCTAGCACAAACCGTGTTTGATTTAGAGTTCCAAACACATCTATCTATATAGGAGAAAACAGAGTGAAACCTAAAAATTGAAAGTTTCACTCTAAACGAACGCTTCAAGCAAGAAGAATAAAAATTGGGCAGCTAAGTGGACTTATTGAATTGATCATTATCACAGAGAATCATGAAGATGGGTTGAAAAAAAATTTTCCGAGATTTCAGAAAACCAGTACTTTTTTGTAAGCTTGGCACACCTTTGAAATGAAAGTGTCTTTCGGCAGTCTCTGTTGGGGTACTTCAATACGAAACAAACCATAGATATGGAACTTAGAACTACTTTATTTTGCCAAGTTTCAAGGAGGTAGCACAAACCGTGTTTGATTCAGAGTTCCAAACACATCTATCTATATGGGAGAAAACAGAGTGAAACGTAAAAACTCAAACTGTTACTGGTAAGGAACGCTTCATACTAGAAGAGTGAATATTGGGCAGCTAAGTGTACTTAGTGAACTGATCATTACCACAAGAATCATCAGGATGGGATGAAAAAATATTTGCTGACTATTCAGAAAACCAGTAGCTTTTTGGAAGCTTGGCACACCTTTCCAATGAATGTGTCTTACGCAGTCTCTGCTTGTGGCTATTTCAAGAGGAAACAAACCATAGAGACAGAACTTAGAACTACTTTATTTTGTGAAGTATCAAAAAGCTAGCACAAACCGTGTTTGATTCAGAGTTCCAAACACATCTATCTATATAGGAGAAAACAGATTGAAACCTAAACATTCAAAGTGTCACTGGAAACGCACGCTTCAAGCAAGAAGAATGAAAATTGGGCAGCTAAGTGGACGTATTGAATTGATCATTACCACAGAGAATCATGAAGATAGGGTGAAAAAAAATTTGCCGAGATTTCAGAAAACCAGTACTTTTTTGGAATCTTGGCACACCTTTGAAATGAAAGTGT
Source organism: Callospermophilus lateralis (assembly GCF_048772815.1). Classification (NCBI taxonomy): domain Eukaryota; kingdom Metazoa; phylum Chordata; class Mammalia; order Rodentia; family Sciuridae; genus Callospermophilus; species Callospermophilus lateralis. The sequence continues at coordinate 14,928 of NW_027515753.1, read as the reverse complement.
CTTTCGGCAGTCTCTGTTGGGGTACTACAAGAGGAAACAAACCATAGACATAGAACTTAGAACTACTTTATTTTGTCAAGTTTCAAGGAGCTAGCACAAACCGTGTTTGATTCAGAGTTCCAAACACATCTATCTATATGGGAGAAAACAGAGTGAAACGTAAAAACTCAAACTGTTACTGTTAATGAACGCTTCATCCTAGAGGAGTGAATATTGGGCAGCTAAGTGGACTTAGTGAACTGATCATTACCACAAGAGTCATCAGGATCGGATGAAAAAATATTTGCCGAGTATTCAGAAAACCAGTAGTTTTTTGGAAGTTTGGCACACCTTTCCAATGAAAGTGTCTTACGCAGTCTCTGCTTTTGGCTACTTCAAGAGGAAACAAACCATACAGACAGAACTTAGAACACATCTATCTATATAGGAGAAAACAGAGTGAAACCTAAAAATTCAAAGTGTCACTGTAAACGAAAGCTTCAAGCAAGAAGAGTGAAAATTCTGCAGCTAAGTGGACTTAGTGAACTGATCATTACCACAGAGAATCATCTAGATTGTTTGAAAAAATATTTGCCGAGATTTCATAAATCCAGTAGTTTTTTGGAAGCTTGGCACACCTTTGAAATGAAAGTGTCTTTTCAGTCTCTGTTGGGGTACTACAAGAGGAAACAAACCATAGACATAGAACTTAGAACTACTTTATTTTGTCAAGTTTCAAGGAGCAAGCACAAACCGTGTTTGACTTAGACTTCCAAACACATCTATCTATATAGGAGAAAATAGAGTGAAACCTAAAAATTCGAAGTGTTACAGGAAACGAACGCTTCAAGAAAGAAGAGTGAAAATTGGGCAGCTAAGTGGACTTAGTGAACTGATCATTACCACAGAGAATCATCTAGGTTGGGTGAAAAAATATTTTCCGAGATTTCAGAAATCCAGTAGTTTTTTGGAAGCTTGGCACACCTTTGAAATGAAAGTGTCTTTCGGCAGTCTCTGTTGGGGTACTACAAGAGGAAACAAACCATAGACATAGAACTTAGAACTACTTTATTTTGTCAAGTTTCAAGGAGCTAGCACAAACCGTGTTTGATTCGGAGTTCCAAACACATCTATCTATATGGGAGAAAACAGAGTGAAACGTAAAATCTCAAACTGTTACTGGTAACGAACGCTTCATCCTAGAAGAGTGAATATTGGGCAGCTAAGTGGACTTAGTGAACTGACCATAACCACAAGAGTCATCAGGATCGGATGAAAAAATATTTTCCGACTATTCAGAAAACCAGTAGTTTTTTGGAAGCTTGGCACACCTTTCCAATGAAAGTCTCTTACGAAGTCTCTGCTTGTGGCTACTTCAAGAAGAAACAAACCATAGAGACAGAACTTAGAACTACTTTATTTTCTGAAGTTTCAAAAAGCTAGCACAAACCTTGTTTGATTTAGAGTTCCAAACACATGTATCTATATAGGAGAAAACAGAGTGAAACCTAAAAATTCAAAGTGTCACTGGAAACGAATTCTTCAAGCAAGAAGAATGAAAATTGGGCAGCTAAGTGGACTTATTGAATTCATCATTACCACAGAGAATCATGAAGAGTGGGTGAAAAAAAATTTTCCGAGATTTCAGAAAACCAGTACTTTTTTGGAAGCTTGGCACACCTTTGAAATGAAAGTGTATTTCGGCAGTCTCTGTTTGGGGTAATTCAAGAGGAAACAAACCAAAAAGACAGAACTCAGAACTACTTTCTTTTGTCAGGTTTCAAGGAACTAGCTCAAACCGTGTTTGATTTAGACTTCCAGACACATCTATCTATATAGGAGGAAATAGAGTGAAACCTAAAATTTCGAAGTGTTACTGGAAACGAACGCTTCAAGCAAGAAGAGTGAAAATTGGGCAGCTAAGTGGACTTAGTGAACTGATCATTACCACAGAGAATCATCTAGATTGTTTAAAAAAATATTTGCCGAGATTTCAGAAATCCAGTAGTTTTTTTGGAAGCTTGGCACACCTTTGAAATGAAAGTGTCTTTCGGCAGTCTCTGTTGGGGTACTACAAGAGGAAACAAACCATACAAATAGAACTTAGAACTACTTTATTTTGTCAAGATTCAAGGAGCTAGCACAAACCGTGTTTGATTCAGAGTTAAAAACACATCTATCTATATGGGAGAAAACAGAGTGAAACGTAAAAACTCAAACTGTTACTGTTAACTAACGCTTCATCCTAGAAGAGTGAATATTGGGCAGCTAAGTGGACTTAGTGAACTGATCATTACCACAAGAATCATCAGGATCGGATGAAAAAATATTTGCCGACTATTCAGAAAACCAGTAGTTTTTTGGAAGCTGGCACAACTTTCGAATGAAAGTGTCTTACGCAGTCTCTGCTTGTGGCTACTTCAAGAGGAAACAAACCATAGAGACAGAACTTAGAACTACTTTATTTTGTGAAGTTTCAAAAAGCTAGCACAAACCGTGTTTGATTTAGAGTTCCAAACACATCTATCTATATAGGAGAAAACAGAGTGAAACCTAAAAATTGAAAGTGTCACTGGAAACGAACGCTTCAAGCAAGAAGAATAAAAATTGGGCAGCTAAGTGGACTTATTGAATTGATCATTATCACAGAGAATCATGAAAATTGGGTGAAAAAAAATTTTCCGAGATTTCAGAAAACCAGTACTTTTTTGGAAGCTTGGCACACCTTTGAAATGAAAGTGTCTTTCGGCAGTCTCAGTTGGGGTACTTCAATACGAAACAAACCATAGATATGGAACTTAGAACTACTTTATTTTGCCAAGTTTCAAGGAGGTATAACAAACCGTGTTTGATTCAGAGTTCCAAACACATCTATCTATATGGGAGAAAACAGAGTGAAACGTAAAAACTCAAACTGTTACTGGTAAAGAACGCTTCATCCTAGAAGAGTGAATATTGGGCAGCTAAGTGGACTTAGTGAACTGATCATTACCACAAGAATCATCAGGATCGGATGAAAAAATATTTGCTGACTATTCAGAAAACCAGTACTTTTTTGGAAGCTTGGCACACCTTTGAAATGAAAGTGTCTTTCAGCTGTCTATGCTTGGGGTAATTCAAGAGGAAACAAACCACAAAGACAGAACTTAGAACTACTTTATTTTGTCAAGTTTCAAGGAGCTAGCACAAACCGTGTTTGATTTAGACTTCCAAACACATCTATCTATATAGGAGGAAATAGAGTGAAACCTAAAAATTCAAAGTGTCACTGGAAACGAACGCTTCAATCAAGAAGAATGAAAATGGGGCAGCTAAGTGGACTTATTGAATTGATCATTACCACAGAGAATCATGAAGATTGGGTGAAAAAAAATTTGCCGAGATTTCAGAAAACCAGTACTTTTTTGGAAGCTTGGCACACCTTTGAAATGAAAGTGTCTTTCGGCAGTCTCTGTTGGGGTACTACAAGAGGAAACAAACCATAGACATAGAACTTAGAACTACTTTATTTTGTCAAGTTTCAAGGAGCTAGCACAAACCGTGTTTGATTCAGAGTTCCAAACACATCTATCTATATGGGAGAAAACAAAGTGAAACCTAAAAACTCAAACTGTTACTGTTAATGAACGCTTCATCCTAGAGGAGTTAATATTGGGCAGCTAAGTGGACTTAGTGAACTGATCATTACCACAAGAGTCATCAGGATCGGATGAAAAAATATTTGCCGAGTATTCAGAAAACCAGTAGTTTTTTGGAAGCTTGGCACACCTTTAAAATGAAAGTGTCTTATGCAGTCTCTGCTTTTGGCTACTTCAAGAAGAAGCAAACCATAGAGACAGAATGTAGAACTACTTTATTTTCTGAAGTTTCAAAAAGCTAGCACAAACCGTGTTTGATTTAGAGTTCCAAACACATCTATCTATATAGGAGAAAACACAGTGAAACCTAAAAATTCAAAGTGTCCCTGGAAACGAACGCCTCAAGCAAGAGGAATAAAAATTGGGCAGCTAAGTGGACTTATTGAATTGATCATTACCACAGAGAATCATGAATATTGGGTGAAAATAAATTTGCCGAGATTTCAGAAAACCAGTACTTTTTTGTAAGCTTGGCACACCTTTGAAATGAAAGTGTCTTTCGGCAGTCTCTGCTTGGGGTAATTCAAGAGGAAACAAACCACAAAGACAGAACTCAGAACTACTTTCTTTTGTCAAGTTTCAAGGAGCTAGCACAAACCGTGTTTGATTTAGACTTCCAGACACAACTATCTATATAGGAGGAAATAGAGTGAAACCTAAAATTTCGAAGTGTTACTGGAAACGAACGCTTCAAGCAAGAAGAGTGAAAATTGGGCAGCTAAGTGGACTTAGTGAACTGATCATTACCACAGAGAATTATCTAGTTTGTTTAAAAAAATATTTGCCGAGATTTCAGAAATCCAGGAGTTTTTTGGAAGCTTGGCACACCTTTGAAATGAAAGTGTCTTTCGGCAGTCTCTGTTGGGGTACTACAAGAGGAAACAAACCATAGAAATAGAACTTAGAACTACTTTATTTTGTCAAGATTCAAGGAGCTAGAACAAACCGTGTTTGATTCAGAGTTCCAAACACATCTATCTATATGGGAGAAAACAGAGTGAAACGTAAAAACTCAAACTGTTACTGTTAACTAACGCTTCATCCTAGAAGAGTGAATATTGGGCAGCTAAGTGGACTTAGTGAACTGATCATTACCACAAGAATCATCAGGATCGGAAGAAAAAATATTTGCCGACTATTCAGAAAACCAGTAGTTGTTTGGAAGCTTGGCACAACTTTCGAATGAAAGTGTCTTACGCAGTCTCTGCTTGTGGCTACGTCAAGAGGAAACAAACCATAGAGACAGAACTTAGAACTACTTTATTTTGTGAAGTTTCAAAAAGCTAGCACAAACCGTGTTTGATTTAGAGTTCCAAACACATCTATCTATATAGGAGAAAACAGAGTGAAACCTAAAAATTGAAAGTGTCACTGGAAACGAACTCTGCAAGCGAGAAGAATAAAAATTGGGCAGCTAAGTGGACTTATTGAATTGATCATCATCACAGAGAATCATGCAGATGGGGTGAAAAAAAATTATCCGAGATTTCAGAAAACCAGTACTTTTTTGGAAGCTTGGCACACCTTTGAAATGAAAGTGTCTTTCGGCAGTCTCTGTTGGGGTACTTCAATACGAAACAAACCATAGATATGGAACTTAGAACTACTTTATTTTGCCAAGTTTCAAGGAGGTAGCACAAACCGTGTTTGATTCAGAGTTCCAAACAAATCTATCTATATGGGAGAAAACAGAGTGAAACGTAAAAACTCATACTGTTACTGTTAATGAACGCTTCATCCTAGAGGAGTGAATATTGGGCGGCTAAGTGGACTTAGTGAACTGATCATTACCACAAGAGTCATCAGGATCGGATGAAACAATATTTGCTGACTATTCAGAAAACCAGTAGTTTTTTGGAAGCTTGGCACACCTTTAAAATGAAAGTGTCTTACGCAGTCTCTGCCTTTGGCTACTTCAAGAGGAAACAAACCCTACAGACAGAACTTAGAACACATTTATCTATATAGGAGAAAACAGAGTGAAACCTAAAAATTCAAAGTGTCACTGGAAACGAAAGCTTCAAGCAAGAAGAGTGAAAATTGGGCAGCTAAGTGGACTTAGTGAACTGATCATTATCACAGAGAATCATCTAGATTGTTTGAAAAAATATTTGACAAGATTTCATAAATCCAGTAGTTTTTTGGAAGCTTGGCACACCTTTGAAATGAAAGTGTCTTTTCAGTCTCTGTTGGGGTACTACAAGAGGAAACAAACCATAGACATAGAACTTAGAACTACTTTATTTTGTCAAGTTTCAAGGAGCAAGCACAAACCGTGTTTGACTTAGACTTCCAAACACATCTATCTATATAGGAGAAAATAGAGTGAAACCTAAAAATTCGAAGTGTTACAGGAAACGAACGCTTCAAGAAAGAAGAGTGAAAATTGGGCAGCTAAGTGGACTTAGTGAACTGATCATTACCACAGAGAATCATCTAGATTGGGTGAAAAAATATTTTCCGAGATTTCAGAAATCCAGTAGTTTTTTGGAAGCTTGGCACACCTTTGAAATGAAAGTGTCTTTCGGCAGTCTCTGTTGGGGTACTACAAGAGGAAACAAACCATAGACATAGAACTTAGAACTACTTTATTTTGTCAAGTTTCAAGGAGCTAGCACAAACCGTGTTTGATTCGGAGTTCCAAACACATCTATCTATATGGGAGAAAACAGAGTGAAACGTAAAAACTCAAACTGTTACTGGTAACGAACGCTTCATCCTAGAAGAGTGAATATTGGGCAGCTAAGTGGACTTAGTGAACTGACCATAACCACAAGAGTCATCAGGATCGGATGAAAAAATATTTTCCGACTATTCAGAAAACCAGTAGTTTTTTGGAAGCTTGGCACACCTTTCCAATGAAAGTCTCTTACGAAGTCTCTGCTTGTGGCTACTTCAAGAAGAAACAAACCATAGAGACAGAACTTAGAACTACTTTATTTTCTGAAGTTTCAAAAAGCTAGCACAAACCTTGTTTGATTTAGAGTTCCAAACACATGTATCTATATAGGAGAAAACAGAGTGAAACCTAAAAATTCAAAGTGTCACTGGAAACGAATTCTTTAAGCAAGAAGAATGAAAATTGGGCAGCTAAGTGGACTTATTGAATTCATCATTACCACAGAGAATCATGAAGATTGGGTGAAAAAAAATTTTCCGAGATTTCAGAAAACCAGTACTTTTTTGGAAGCTTGGCACACCTTTGAAATGAAAGTGTATTTCGGCAGTCTCTGTTTGGGGTAATTCAAGAGGAAACAAACCACAAAGACAGAACTCAGAACTACTTTCTTTTGCCAGGTTTCAAGGAGCTAGCTCAAACCGTGTTTGATTTAGACTTCCAGACACATCTATCTATATAGGAGGAAATAGAGTGAAACCTAAAATTTCGAAGTGTTACTGGAAACGAACGCTTCAAGCAAGAAGAGTGAAAATTGGGCAGCTAAGTGGACTTAGTGAACTGATCATTACCACAGAGAATCATCTAGATTGTTTAAAAAAAATATTTGCCGAGATTTCAGAAATCCAGTAGTTTTTTTGGAAGCTTGGCACACCTTTGAAATGAAAGTGTCTTTCGGCAGTCTCTGTTGGGGTACTTCAATACGAAACAAACCATAGATATGGAACTTAGAACTACTTTATTTTGCCAAGTTTCAAGGAGGTATCACAAACCGTGTTTGATTCAGAGTTCCAAACACATCTATCTATATGGGAGAAAACAGAGTGAAACGTAAAAACTCAAACTGTTACTGGTAAAGAACGCTTCATCCTAGAAGAGTGAATATTGGGCAGCTAAGTGGACTTAGTGAACTGATCATTACCACAAGAAACATCAGGATCGGATGAAAAAATATTTGCTGACTATTCAGAAAACCAGTAGTTTTTTGGAAGCTTGGCACACCTTTCCAATGACAGTGTCTTATGCAGTCTCTGCTTGTGGCTACTTCAAGAGGAAACAAACCATAGAGACAGAACTTAGAACTACTTTATTTTGTGAAGTTTCAAAAGCTAGCACAAACCATGTTTGATTTAGAGTTCTAAACACATCTATCTATATAGGAGAAAACAGAGTGAAACCTAAAAATTCAAAGTGTCACTGGAAACGAATGCTTCAATCAAGAAGAATGAAAATGGGGCAGCTAAGTGGACTTATTGAATTGATCATTACCACAGAGAATCATGAAGATTGGGTGAAAAAAAATTTGCCGAGATTTCAGAAAACCAGTACTTTTTTGGAAGCTTGGCACACCTTTGAAATGAAAGTGTCTTTCGGCAGTCTCTGTTGGGTTACTACAAGAGGAAACAAACCATAGACATAGAACTTAGAACTACTTTATTTTATCAAGTTTCAAGGAGCTAGCACAAACCGTGTTTGATTCAGAGTTCCAAACACATCTATCTATATGGGAGAAAACAAAGTGAAACCTAAAAACTCAAACTGTTACTGTTAATGAACGCTTCATCCTAGAGGAGTTAATATTGGGCAGCTAAGTGGACTTAGTGAACTGATCATTACCACAAGAGTCATCAGGATCGGATGAAAAAATATTTGCCGAGTATTCAGAAAACCAGTAGTTTTTTGGAAGCTTGGCACACCTTTCCAATGAAAGTATCTTAAGCAGTCTCTGCTTTTGGCTACTTCAAGAGGAAACAAACCATACAGACAGAACTTAGAACACATCTATCTATATAGGAGAAAACAGAGTGAAACCTAAAAATTCAAAGTGTCACTGGAAACGAAAGATTCAACCAAGAAGAGTGAAAATTGGGCAGCTAAGTGGACTTAGTGAACTGATCATTACCACAGAGAATCATCTAGATTGTTTGAAAAAATATTTGCCGAGATTTCATAAATCCAGTAGTTTTTTGGAAGCTTGGCACACCTTTGAAATGAAAGTGTCTTTACAGTCTCTGTTGGGGTACTACAAGAGGAAACAAATCATAGACATAGAACTTAGCACTACTTTATTTTGTCAAGTTTCAAAGAGCAAGCACAAACCGTGTTTGACTTAGACTTCCAAACACATGTATCTATATAGGAGGAAATAGAGTGAAACCTAAAAATTCGAAGTGTTACTGGAAACGAACGCTTCAAGTAAGAAGAGTGAAAATAGGGCAGCTAAGTGGACTTTGTGAACTTATCATTACCACAGAGAATCATCTAGATTGGTTGAAAAAATATTTGCCGAGATTTCAGAAATCCAGTAGTTTTTTGGAAGTTCGCACACCTTTGAAATGAAAGTGTCTTTCGGCAGTCTCTGTTGGCGTACTACTAGAGGAAACAAACCATAGACATAGAACTTAGAACTACTTTATTTTGTCAAGTTTCAAGGAGCTAGCACATACCGTGTTTGATTCAGAGTTCCAAACACATCTATCTATATAGGAGAAAACAGAGTGAAACCTAAAAATTCAAAGTGTCACTGGAAACGAACGCTTCAAGCAAGAAGAATGAAAATTGGGCAGCTAATTGGACTTATTGAATTGATCATTACCACAGAGAATCATGAAGATTGGGTGAAAAAAAAATTGCCGAGATTTCAGAAAAAAAGTACTTTTTTGGAAGCTTGGCACACCTTTGCAATGAAAGTGTCTTTCGGCAGTCTCTGCTTGGGGTAATTCAAGAGGAAACTAACCACAAAGACAGAACTTAGAACTACTTTATTTTGTCAAGTTTCAAGGAGCTAGCACAAACCGTGTTTGATTCAGAGTTCCAAACACATCTATCTATATGGGAGAAAACAGAGTGAAACGTAAAAACTCAAACTGTTACTGGTAACGAACGCTTCATCCTAGAAGAGTGAATATTGGGCAGCTAAGTGGACTTAGAGAACTGATCATTACCACAAGAGTCATCAGGATCGGATGAAAAAATATTTGCCGACTATTCAGAAAATCAGTAGTTTTATGGAAGCTTGGCACACCTTTCCAATGAAAGTCTCTTACAAAGTCTCTGCTTGTGGCTACTTCAAGAAGAACAAACCATAGAGACAGAACTTAGAACTACTTTGTTTTCTGAAGTTTCAAAAAGCTAGCACAAACCGTGTTTGATTTAGAGTTCCAAACACATCTATCTATATAGGAAAAAACAGAGTGAAACCTAAAAATTCAAAGTGTCACTGGAAACGAACGCTTCACCCAAGAAGAATAAAAATTGGGCAGCCAAGTGGACTTATTGAATTGATCATTACCAGAGAGAATCATGAAGATTGGGTGAAAAAAAATTTTCCGAGATTTCAGAAAACCAGTACTTTTTTGGAAGCTTGGCACACCGTTGAAATGAAAGTGTCTTTAGTCAGTCTATGCTTGGGGTAATTAAAGAGGAAACAAACCACAAAGACAGACTCAGAACTACTTTATTTTGTCAAGTTTCAAGGAGGTAGCACAAACCGTGTTTGATTTAGACTTCCAAACACATCTATCTATATAGGAGGAAATAGAGTGAAAGCTAAAAATTCGCAGTGTTACTGGAAACGAACGCTTTAAGCAAGAAGAGTGAAAATTGGGAAGCTAAGTGGACTTAGTAAGGTGATCATTACCACAGAGAACCATCTAAATTGGGTGAAAAAATATTTGCTGAGATTTCAGAAATCCAGTATTTTTTTGTAAGCTTGGCACACCTTTGAAATGAAAGTGTCTTTCGGCAGTCTCTGTTGGGGTACTACAAGAGGAAACAAACCATAGATATAGAACTTAGAACTACTTTATTTTGTCAAGTTTCAAGAAGCTTGCACAAACCGTGTTTGATTCAGAGTTCCAAACACATCTATCTATATGGGAGGAAACAGAGTGAAACGTAAAAACTCAAACTGTTACTGGTAACGAACGCTTCATCCTAGAAGAGTGAATATTGGGCAGCTAAGTGGACTTAGTGAACTGATCATTACCACATGAATCATCAGGATCGGATGAAAAAATATTTGCCGACTATTCAGAAAACCAGTAGTTTTTTGGAAACTTGGCACACCTTTCCAATGAAAGTGTCTTATGCAGTCTCTGCTTGTGGCTACTTCAAGAGGAAACAAACCATAGAGACAGAACTTAGAACTACTTTATTTTGTGAAGTTTCAAAATGCTAGCACAAACCGTGTTTGATTTAGAGTTCCAAACATATCTATCTATATAGGAGAAAACAGAGTGAAACATAAAAATTCAAAGTGTCACTCGAATACGAATGCTTCAATCAAGAAGAATAAAAATTGGGCAGCTCAGTGGACTTATTGAATTGATCATTACCACAGAGAATCATGAAGATTGGGTGAAAAAAAATTTTCTGAGATTTCAGAAAACCAGTACTTTTTTGGAAGCTTGGCACACCTTTGAAATGAAAGTGTCTTTCGGCAGTCTCTGCTTGGGGTAATTCAAGAGGAAACAAACCACAAAGACAGAACTTAGAACTACTTTATTTTGTCAAGTTTCACGGAGCTAGCACAAACCGTGTTTGATTCAGAGTTCCAAACACATCTATCTATATGGGAGAAAACAGAGTGAAACGTGAAAACACAAACTGTTACTGGTAACGAACGCTTCATCCAAGAAGAGTGAATATTGGGCAGCTACGTGGACTTAGTGAACTGATCATTTCCACAAGAGTCATCAGGATCGGATGAAAAAATATTTGCCGACTATTCAGAAAACCAGTAGTTTTTTGGAAGCTTGGCACACCTTTCCAATGAAAGTGTCTTACGCAGTCTCTGCTTGTGGCTAATTCAAGAGGAACCAAACCATAGAGACAGAACTTAGAACTACTTTATATTGTTAAGTTTCAAAAAGCTAGCACACACTGTGTTTGATTTACAGTTCCAAACACATCTATCTATATAGGAGAAAACAGAGCGAAACCTAAAAATTGAAAGAGTTACTGGAAACGAACGCTTCAAGCAAGAAGAATAAAAATTGGGCAGCTAAGTGGACTTATTGAATTGATAATTACCACAGAGAATCATGAAGATTGGGTGAAAAAAAATTTGCCGAAATTTCAGAAAACCAGTTCTTTTTTGGTAGCTTGGCACACATTTGAAATGAAAGTGTCTTTCGGTAGTCTCTGCTTGGGGTAATTCAAGAGGAAACAAACCACAAAGACAGAACTCAGAACTACTTTATTTTGTCAAGTTTCAAGGAGCTAGCACAAACCGTGTTTGATTTAGACTTCCAAACACATCTATAAATATAGGAGGAAATAGAGTGAAACCTAAAAATTCGAAGAGTTACTGGAAACGAAGGCTTCTAGAAAGAAGAGTGCAAATTTTGCAGCAAAGTGGAGTTAGTGAACTGATCATTACCACAGAGAATCATCTAGATTGGGTGACAAAAATATTTGCCGAGATTTCAGAAATCCAGTAGTTTTTTGGAAGCTTGGCACACCTTTGAAATGAAAGTGTCTTTCGGCAGTCTCTGTTGGGGTACTACAAGAGGAAACAAACCATAGACATAGAACTTAGAACTACTTTATTTTGTCAGGTTTCAAAAAGGTAGCACAAACCGTGTTTGATTTAGAGTTCCAAACACAACTATCTATATAGGAGAAAACAGAGTGAAACCTAAAAATTCAAAGTGTCACTGGAAACGAACGCTTCAAGCAAGAAGAATGAAAATTGGGCAGCTAAGTGGACTTATTGAGTTGATCATTACCACAAAGAATCATGAAGATTGGGTGAAGAAAAATTTGCCGAGATTTCAGAAAACCAGTACTTTTTTGGATGTTTGGCACACCTTTGAAATGAAAGTGTCTTTCGGCAGTCTCTGCTTGGGGTAATTCAAGAGGAAACAAACCACAAAGACAGAACTCAGAACTACTTTATTTTTTCAAGTTTCAAGGAGCTAGCACAAACCGTGTTTGATTTAGACTTCCAAACACATCTATCTATATAGGAGGAAATAGAGTGAAACCTAAAAATTCAAAGTGTCACTGGAAACGAACCCTTCAAGAAAGAAGAGTGAAAATTGGGCAGCTAAGTGGACTTAGTGAACTGATCATTACCACAGAGAATCATCTAGATTGGGTGAAAAAATGTTTGCTGAGATTCAAGAAATCAGTAGCTTTATGAAAGCTTGGCACACCTTTGAAATGAAAGTGTCTTTCGGCAGTCTCTTTTGGGGTACTTCAAGAGTAAACAAACCATAGACATAGAACTTAGAACTACTTTTTTTTGTCAAGTTTCAAGGAGCTAGCACAAACCGTGTTGGATTCAGAGTTCCAAACACATCTATCTATTTGGGAGAAAACAGAGTGAAACATAAAAACTCAAACTGTTACTGGTAACGAATGCTTCATCCTAGAAGAGTGAATTTTGGGCAGCTAAGGGGACTTAGTGAACTGATCATTACCACAAGAATCATCAGGATCGGATGAAAAAATATTTGCCGACTATTCAGAAAACCAGTAGTTTTTTGGAAGCTTGGCACAGTTTTCCAATGAAAGTGTCTCACGCAGCCTCTGCTTGTGGCTACTTCAAAGGAAACAAACCATAAAGACAGAACTTAGAACTACTTTATTTTGTGAAGTTTCAAAAAGCTAGCACAAACCGTGTTTGATTTAGAGTTCCAAACACATCTATCTATATAGGAGGAAATAGAGTGAAACCTAAAAATTCAAAGTGTCACTGGAAACGAACCCTTCAAGAAAGAAGAGTGAAAATTGGGCAGCTAAGTGGACTTAGTGAACTGATCATTACCACAGAGAATCATCTAGATAGGGTGAAAAAATATTTGCCGGGATTCCAGAAATCAGTAGTTTTATGGAAGCTTGGCACACCTTAGAAATGAAAGTGTCTTTTGGCAGTCTCTGTTGGGGTACTTCAAGAGGAAACAAACCATAGACATAGAACTTAGAACTACTTGATTTTTTCAAGTTTCAAGGAGCTAGCACAAACCGTGTTTGATTCAGAGTTCCAAACACATCTATCTATATGGGAGAAAACAGAGTGAAACGTAAAAACTCAAACTGTTACTGGTAACGAACGCTTCATCCTAGAAGAGTGAATATTGGGCAGCTAAGTGGACTTAGTGAACTGATCATTACCACAAGAATCATCAGGATCGGATGAAAAAATATTTGCCGACTATTCAGAAAACCAGTACATCTTTGGAAGCTTGGCCCACCTTTCCAATGAAAGTGTCTTACGCAGTCTCTGCTTGTGGCTACTTCAAGAGGAAACAAACCATAAAGACAGAACTTAGAACTACTTTATTTTGTGAAGTTTCAAAAAGCTAGCACAAACCGTGTTTGATTTAGAGTTCCAAACACATCTATCTATATAGGAGAAAACAGAGTGAAACCTAAAAATTCAAAGTGTCACTGGAAACGAACGCTTCAAGCAAGAAGAATGAAAATTGGGCAGCTAAGTGGACTTATTGAATTGATCATTACCACAGAGAATCATGAAGATTGGGTGAAAAAAAATTTGCCGAGATTTCAGAAAACCAGTACTTTTTTGGAAGCTTGGCACACCTTTGAAATGAAAGTGTCTTTTGGCAGTCTCTGCTTGGGGTAATTCAAGAGGAAACAAACCACAAAGACAGAACTCAGAACTACTTTTTTTTGTCAAGTTTTAAGGAGCTAGCACAAACCGTGTTTGATTTAGACTTCCAAACACATCTATCTATATAGGAGGAAATAGAGTGAAACCTAAAAATTTGAAGTGTTACTGGAAACGAACGCTTCAAGCAAGAAGACTGAAAATTGGGCAGCTAAGTGGACTTAGTGAACTGATCATTACCACAGAGAATCATCTAGATTGGGTGAAAAAATATTTGCGAGATTTCAGAAATCCGGTAGTTTTTTGAAAGCTTGGCACACCTTTGAAATGAAAGTGTCTTTCGGCAGTCTCTGTTGGGGTACTACAAGAGGAAACAAACCATAGACATAGAACTTAGAACTACTTTATTTTGTCAAGTTTCAAGGAGCAAGCACAAACCGTGTTTGATTCAGAGTTCCAAACACATCTATCTATATAAGAGAAAACAGAGTGAAACGTAAAAACTCAAACTGTTACTGGTAACGAACGCTTCATCCTAGAAGTGAATATTGGGCAGCTAAGTGGACTTAGTGAACTGATCATTACCACAAGAATCATCAGGATCAGATGAATTAGTATTTGCCGACTATTCAGAAAACCAGTAGTTTTTTGGAAGCTTGGCAGACCTTTCCAATGAAAGTGTCTTACGCAGTCTCTGTTTGGGGTAATTCAAGAGAAAACAAACCACAGAGACAGAACTTAGAACTACTTTATTGTGTCAAGTTTCAAGGAGCTAGCACAAACCGTGTTTGATTTAGACTTCCAAACACATCTATCTATATAGGAGGAAATAGAGT